>NC_135957.1:87541491-87648991 GCF_053455715.1 Rhinoraja longicauda | reverse complement strand
TCCAGCATTTTGTGAATAAATACCTTCGATTTGTACCAGCATCTGCAGTTATTTTCTTACATTCCCCGCCATCGAAGGCATCTACAGAGAGTGGTGGGCACTGCCCGGCCCATCACAGGTACTGACCCCCCCACCATCGAAGGCATCGAGAGAGTGGTGGGCACTGCCCGGCCCATCACAGGTACTGACCCCCCCACCATCGAAGGCATCGAGAGAGTGGTGGGCACTGCCTGGCCCATCACAGGTACTGACCCCCCCACCATCGAAGGCATCTAGAGAGTGGTGGGCACTGCCCGGCCCATCACAGGTACTGACCCCCCCACCATCGAAGGCATCTACAGAGAGTGGTGGGCACTGCCCGGCCCATCACAGGTACTGACCCCCCCACCATCGAAGGCATCGAGAGAGTGGTGGGCACTGCCCGGCCCATCACAGGTACTGACCCCCCCACCATCGAAGGCATCTAGAGAGTGGTGGGCACTGCCCGGCCCATCACAGGTACTGACCCCCCCACCATTGTGCCGTCTCTTCTTCTGATGCATGTTTGCTCGGGATACATCAAAGCTCTACTCCTTGAGGAGAGGGTAGTATGGAATGAAGCACAGTGGATACTCACTAGTGTGATCGTTGTACCGTTCGATGAAATGCAAGTAGTGAATGGCTCTGTTCTTTGCCTAGAAAGTAAACAAGACACATTTCTGTAAGTGGAATTGAAAGGATCACAGAAGCAAGTGACCAAAAATAAAACTTCAAGAGTCAAATGTGTTTAATTGCCATAGTTACGGCGGTCACGGTGGTGCAGCGGTAGAGTTGCCGCCTTACAGCGAATGCAGCGCCGGAGACCCGCGTTCCATCCTGACTACGTGTGCTGTCTGTACGGAGTTTGTACGTTCTCCCCATGACCTGCGTGGGTTTTCTCTGAGATCTTTGGTTTCCTCCCACACTCCAAAGACGTGTGGGTTTGTAGGTTAATTGGCTTGGTAAATGTAAAAATGGTCCCTAGTGGGTGTAGGATGGTGTTAATGTGCGGGGATCGCTGGGCGGCGCGGACCCGGTGGGCTGAAGGGCCTGTTTCCGCGCTGTATCTCTAAACTAAACTAAGGTACGAGCAGTGCTTTCACTGTGACATTACCTGCTGGCACCTCTACAAAGTTCAAAACTAGAATTATAAAGTTATTCCCTTAAATAATAAGCAGTTCTTACTTAGTCCTCGGACCACTGTCGGTAGGTACTCACCACTGCTGACCGGGAGCACCCCACAAGCCTTGCCGTTTCAGAGATGCTCTGACCCAGTCGTCTGGCCATAACAATTTGGCCCTTGTCAAAGTCACTCAGGTCTTTACTCCTGCCCATTTCTCCTGCATCCAACACATCAACTTCAAGAACTGACTGTTCACTTGCTGCCTAATATATCCCACCCCTTGACAGGTGCCATTGTAACAAGATAATCAATGTTATTCACTTTGCCTGTCAGTGGTCATAATGTTTTGGCTGATCGGTGCATGATGAGCGTTTGTCAGCACTGGGCCTGTACTCGCTGGAGTTTAGAAGGATGAGGGGGGACCTCATTGAAACGTACAGAATAGTGAAAGGCCTGGATAGATTGGATGTGGAGATGCTGTTTCCACTAGTGGGAGAGTCTAGGACCAGAGGGAAGAGCTTTGGAATTAAAGGATATATATCTTTAAAATGGAGATGAGGAGGAATTTATTTAGCCAAAGGGTGGTGAATCTGTGGAGTTCGTTGGCACAGACGGCTGTGGAGGAGGGAAGGCAGGAGGATGGGGTTGAGAGGTAAAATAGATCAGCTATGATAAATGGCGGAGTAGACTTCATGTGCCGAACGGCCTAATTCTGCTCTTGTGTCGTATGATCTTATGATTATGATCCACAGATACATCCTGAACAGCTGAGTTACATAGAAACATAGACAATAGGTGCAGGAGGAGGCCATTTGGCCCTTCAGGCCAGCACCGCCATTCATTGTGATCATGGCTGATCATCCACAATCAGTAACCCGTGCCTGCCTTCTCCCCATATCCCTTGATTCCACTAGCCCCTAGAGCTCTATCTAACTCTCTTTTAAATCCATCCAGTGAATTGGCCTCCACTGCCCTCTGTGGCAGAGAATTCCACAAATTCGCAACTCTCTGGGTGAGAACGTTTTTTCTCACCTCAGTTTTAAATGGCCTCCCCTTTATTCTTAGACTGTGGCCCCTGGTTGTGGACTAGTTGAGCGATACAGCGTAGAAACAAGTCCACTGGCCCACGGAGTTGGCTGTGACCATCGATCACCCCGCACACTCACACTATCCTACAAACTAACGACAATTTACAGTTTTTACTGAAGCCATTTAACCTGCAAACGCGCACGTCTTTGGGTAGTGGGAGGAAACCGGAGCACCCTGGGAAAACCCACGCAGGTCATGGGGAGAGCGCACAAACTCCGCACAGACAGCACCCGTAGTCAGGATTGGTCCCGGGTCTCTGGTGCTGTGAGGCAGCAGCTCTACGAGCTGTTCTTGGTGTTTTGCTCCAGATTCCAGCATTTACAGTCTCTGGCACCTCAGTATGTGCAGTTTTATTTCACACCTACGTTCCAAAATGCTAAATCCGTGAATTCTTGACCAAACTATTGCCAGAAAGGTGACAATAATAAAGAGCTACCTTGCGGAGGGCTGTTGGTCTGTCGGGGGCTTTTCCCAATGCAAATCCTGGAAGGAAAGTTTCATCAGATTAGTGTAATAGACTCATTAGAACATAGAACAGAGCAGCAGAGGGAAGGGCCCCTCAGCTCACAGTATCTGCGTTGAACATAATGCCAAGCTATCTTACATCTGTAGGTCCCACTCACCTGTCCATGTTCCCCACAGATGCATAGAAACTTAGAAACATTGACAATAGGTGCAGGAGGAGGCCATTCGGCCCTTCGAGCCTGTACGCACCGCCATTCAATATGATCATGGCTGATGATCCAACTCAGTATCCCGTACCTGCCTTCTCTCCATACCCCTGATCCCTTTAGCCACAAGGGCCACATCTAACTCCCTCTTAAATATAGCCAATGAACTGGCCTCAACTACCTTCTGTGGCAGAGAATTCCACAGATTCACCACTCTCTGTGTGAAAAAAAACTTTCTCATCTCGGTCCTAAAAGACTTCCCCCTTATCCTTAAACTGTGACCCCTTGTTCTGGACTCCCCCAACATCGGGAACAATCTTCCTGCATCTAGCCTGTCCAACCCCTTAAGAATTTTGTAAGTTTCTATAAGATCCCCCCTCAATCTTCTAAATTCCAGCGAGTACAAGCCGAGTCTATCCAGTCTTTCTTCATATGAAAGTCCTGCCATCCCAGGAATCAATCTGGTGAACCTTCTCTGTACTCCTTCTATGGCAAGAATGTCTTTCCTCAGATTAGGAGACCAAAACTGTACGCAATACTCCAGGTGTGGTCTCACCAATGCCCTGTACAACTGCAGCAGAACCTCCCTGCTCCTATACTCAAATCCCCTCACTATGAATGCCATTAGTTTAGTGGAGAACATGGATAGGTGACGTTTCACAGAGTGCTGGAGTAACTCAGCGGGTCAGGCAGCATCTGTGGAGAACATGGCTAGGTGATGTTTCACAGAGTGCTGGAGTAACTCAGCGGGTCCATGTTCTCCACAGATGCTGCCTGACCCGCTGAGTTACTCCAGCACTCTGTGAAGCGTCACCTATCCATGTTCTCCACTAAACTAAACTAAACTAAACTAATTGGGTAGAAATGAATTGGACAGTACCACAGCTTGTGAAGATGGCAATCTTTTATCCGGGGCAGGGGAATCAAGAACCACAGGACATACAGTAACTGTAGATAAGAGGACATAGCTTAAGATGAGAGGTTGAGTTGAGAGATGCTACTTGGAAACTGATCCTTCGGCCCACCGAGTCCATTCCGACTACTAATCACCCGATCACACTAATTCCATGTTATCCCACTTTCTCATCCAGTCCCGACACACTAGGGGCAATTTTTTACAGAGGCTAATTAACCTCCAAACCCGCACATCTTTGGGATGTGGGAGGAAACCGGAGCACCCTAAGAAACCCATGGGGTCACTGATAGAACATGCAAACTGAACACAGACAGCACCTGTAGTCAGATCGAACCCGGGTCCCTGGCACCACAGAGCAGCAGATCCACTATAGACAATGTTTGCCTTCATTGCGAGGGGTTAATAGACAATAGACAATAGGTGCAGGAGGAGGCCATTCGGCCCTTCGAACCAGCACCGCCATACAATGTGATCATGGCTGATCATTCTCAATCAGTACCCCGTTCCTGCCTTCTCCCCATACCCCCTGACTCCGCTAGCCTTAAGAGCTCTATCTAGCTCTCCCTTGAATGCATTCAGAGAATTGGCCTCCACTGCCTTCTGAGGCAGAGAATTCCACAGATTTACAACTCTCTGACTGAAAACGTTTTTCCTCATCTCCGTTCTAAATGGCCTACCCCTTATTCTTAAACTGTGGCCCCTTGTTCTGGACTCCCTCAACATTGGGAACATGTTTCCTGCCTCTAACGTGTCCAACCCCTTAATAATCTTATACGTTTCGATAAGATCCCCTCTCATCCTTCTAAATTCCTGTGTATACAAACCTAGTCGCTCCAGTCTTTCAACATATGACAGTCCCGCCATTCCGGGAATTAACCTAGTAGCTACTGATAGGAACCTGAGGGGCAATGTTTTCACACAGAGGGTGGTGGGAGTGTGGAACGAGCTGCCAGAGGAGGTAGTTGAGGCTGCGACTATAACAACATTGAACACATTTAGACAGGGACGTGGATAGGAAATGTTCCGTGGGATCTGGGCCAAATGTGGGCAAAGGGACTAGTGTAGATGTTCTGGAAAAAAACTGCAGATACTGGTTAAAATCGAAGGTAGACACACAATGCTGGAGTAACTCAGCAGGTCAGGCAGCATCTCGGGAGAGAAGGAATGGGTGAGGTTTTGGGTCGAGACCCTTCTTCAGACTGATGTTAGGGGAGTGGGCGGGCAGTGTTTGCCGTGACACTAACACGATGTGCACACACTTGGGCAGCTCACAGCCCAGTGGTATGAATATTGATCTCACTCACTTCAGGTAGTCCAGGCATTCCCTCTCTCTCCATCCCTCCCCCACCCAAGTCACACCAGCGTCTCGTTCTCACCCAACAAACAGCTAACAATGGCCTGTTTCTTTTATCATCGTTACTTTTATACATATCTTTCATTCATTGTTCTTTATCTCTCCACATCATCGTCTATATCTCTCGTTTCCCTTATCCCTAACTAATCTGAAGATGGGTCTCAACCCAAAACGTCACCCATTCCTTCTCCCCAGAGATGCTGTCTGTTCCGCTGAGTTACGGCAGCTTTTTGTGTCTATCTTCGGTTTAAACCAGCGTCTGCAGTTTCTTCCAACACAGGGAACAATTTTTACATTTACCAAGCCAATTAACCTACAAACCTGTACGTCTTTGGAGTGTGGGAGAAAACCGGAGATCTCGGAGAAAACCCACGCAGGTCACGGGGAGAACGTACAAACACCGTACAGACAGCGCCTGTAGCCAACACAAGGGCGGTCACGGTGGCGCAGCGGTAGAGTTGCTGCCTCACAGCGAATGCAGCGCCGGAGACCCGGGTTCCATCCTGACTGTATGGAGTTTGTACGTTCTCCCCGTGACCTGTGTGGGTTTTCTCAGAGATCTTCAGTTTCCTCCCACACTCCCACTCCAGATTTGTAGGTTAATTGGCTTGGTGTATGTGTAAATTGCCCCTAGTGTGTGTAGGATGGTGATAGTTTGCGGGGATCGCTGGTCGGCGCGGACCCGGTGGGCCGATGGGCCTGTTTCTAAACTAAACTAAACTAAACTAAAAGTTGCCACCGAGCTGACCCAGCAACTCAGGTCAGCTTCGTTTACAAAATCATGAGAGGAATAGATCGGGTAGATGCACACAATCTTTTACCTAGAGTTGGGGGAATCAAGGACCAGGTTCAAGGTGAAGGGGAAAAAAGATTTAATAGAAATCCGAGGGGTAACGTTTCCACACAGAGGGTGGTGGGTGTATGGAATGAGCTGCCAGAGGAGGTAGTTGAGGCAGGGACTATCCCAACATTTAAGAAACAGTTGGACAGGTACATGGATAGGACAGGTTTGGAGGGTTATGGACCAAGTGCGGGCAAGTGGGACTAGGGTAGCTGGGATATGTTGGGTGGTGCGGGCGAGTTGGGCCGAAGGGCCTGTTTCCACACTGTATCACTCTATGACTCTATGACTAGTGTAGCTGGGACATATTGGGTGGTGTGGGCAGGTTGGGCTGAAGGGCCTGTTTCCACACTGTGTCACTCTATGACTCTATGACTAGTGTAGCTGGGATATGTTGGGTGGTGTGGGCAGGTTGGGCTGAAGGGCCTGTTTCCACACTGTGTCACTCTATGACTCTATGACTAGTGTAGCTGGGATATGTTGGGTGGTGTGGGCAGGTTGGGCTGAAGGGCCTGTTTCCACACTGTGTCACTCTATGACTCTATGACTAGTGTAGCTGGGATATGTTGGGTGGTGTGGGCAGGTTGGGCTGAAGGGCCTGTTTCCACACTGTGTCACTCTATGACTCTATGACTCTAGGTTCTTTCCTTTCACCACTCACCTGCTGCCCCGTTCCCATTTCCAACCACAACCAGGGCACTGATAGACCTCTTCCTGCCTTCTTTAGCGGTCATGTTGAAGACACTTTTAACCTGTCGGGAAAGAGCACAGTTGATAAAGTTACGCATCTGAAGGACAGGACCTGTCACACATTGTGGGCAGATGGGCCTGTTTCTGTGCTGAACTGTTCTTTCCCTATGTTCAATGGTCTGTACTAACCATCAAAGGTCCATGTTACATAGAAAAATAGAAAATAGGTGCAGGAGGAGGCCATTCGGCCCTTCGAGCCAGCACCGCCATTCATTGTGATCATGGCTGATCATCCATAATCAGTAACCCGTGCCTGCCTTCTCCCCATCTCTGGGTGAAAAAGATACTTCTCACCTCAGTTTTAAATGGCCTCCCCTTTATTCTTAGACTGTGGCCCCTAATTCTGGACTCCCCCAACATTGGGAACATTTTTCCTGCATCTAGCTTGTCCAGTCCATTAAAAAATTTATATGTTTCCATAAGATCCCCTCTCATCCTTCTAAACTCCAGTGAATACAAGCCCAGGATATGGATTATGTGCAGGCAGGAGAGATTGTTGCCAGGACTAGAGGGTGTGAGCTATAGGGAGAGGTTGAGCAGGCTGGGACTCTATTCCATGGAGCGCAGGAGGATGAGGGGTGATCTTATGGAGGTGAGAGGTGAGACAAAATCATGAGAGGAATAGAACGGGTAGATGCACAGTCTTTTACCCAGAGTAGGGGAATCGAGGACCAGAGGACTTAGGTTCAAGGTGAAGGGGAAAAGATTTAATAGGAATCCGAGGGGTAACTTTTTCACACAGAGGGTGGTGGGTGTGTGGAACGAGCTGCCTGAGGAGGTAGTTGAGGCTGGGACTATCCCATCGTTTAAGTTGAACAGTTGGACAGGTACATGGATAGGACAGGTTTGGAGGGATATGGACCAAGCGCAGGCAGGTAGGACTAGGGTAGCTGGGACATTGTTGGCCGGTGTGGGCGGGTTGGGCTGAAGGGCCTGTTTCCACACTGTATCACTCCATGACTCTATTAGTGTATCTTAGCATCATGTCCAGCATGGACAATAGTGGGCCGAAGGGCCTGTTCCTGTGCTGTACTGTTCCAAGTTTTATGATATTGTATCGACTTCTGTAAAATGTATAAAAACTATCAGGCCATTGTACATTGAGTGAAGTCATCCAACCATCATATCCATAACCATCATACTTTAACATTGTTAAAGTTCAGGCCAGACATGAAATTGTAATTGGTTTGCAGAAAAAGTCTTAAAACTTTCAAGGAAGAAAATAAGTTTCTGCAGAGTTCTTCCGTGTAGACACTAAATGCTGGAGTAACTCAGCGGTTCAGGCAGCATCTCTGGAGAGAAGGAATGGGTGACGTTTCGGGTCGAAACCCTTCTTCAGACTGAAGAAGGGTCTCGACCCAAAATGTCACCCATTGAGTCTGAAGAAGGGTCTCGATCCAAAAGGTCACCCATTCCTTCTCTCCAGAGATGCTGCCTGACCCGCTGAGTTACTCCGGCATTTTGTGTCTCCCTGCGATTAATGCCAGCACCTGCAGTTTTCTTTCCTACAGGTTCTTCCACGTTCTGTTTTGTTCCTATTCCTCCACTAACCAGGTGAGACAGAGGTTGATGTGCACCTCCTCCAACCTCATTCACTACATCCGCTGTTCCTGATGTGGCCTCCTGTACATCGGGGACACCAAGCGTGGACTCAGCGACCGCTTCACTGAACATTGTCGCTCGGTCCGACAAGGCCTGCTGGATCTCCCGGTTGCCCACCATTTTACCTCCCCCTCCCATTCCCCCACTGACCTTTCTGTCCTGGGCCTCCTCCATTGCCAGAGTCAGGCACAAATCAAACTGGAGGAACAGCACCTCATAATCCCATTGGGGAGCCTACACCCCAACAGTGTGAACATTGAACGCTCTGATTTTAAGCAACTTCTACCAACACCCCCTCCCCTCCTTCCAACCCCCCCGCACTCTTCCCCCAACACCCCCCCGCACTCTTCCTCCAACCCCCCCCGCACTCTTCCCCCAACAACCCCCGCCCCGCACTCTTCTCCCCACCCTAGTCATTTTACCAGTCAGAAACATAGAAAATAGGTGCAGGAGGAGGCCATTCGGCCCTTCGAGCCAGCACCGCCATTCATTGTGATCATGGCTAATCGTCCACAATCAGTAAAAGTCACCTATCCACGTTCTCCACAGATGCTGCCTGACCCGCTGAGTTACTCCAGCACTCTGTGAAACGTCACCTATCCATGTTCTCCACAGATGCTGCCTGACCTGCTGAGTTACTCCAGCACTCTGTGTCTATCCTCCATCGGTTTTGAATTAATTTTCTCTAAAATCATGAATCAGGCAAAACATGGTCAGCAATTTCTGCTGTCAACTTTCCCTTTGAACAATGTGCACTAAGATTCATCCATTAACTCTTACCAACTGTAAAAAAAAAGCAAATGTAAGTAAGATTGGTTATTTAATACCTATTGTTGATAATGACCTGGCAGAAATGTGTCTGAAGTTTCCACTTGGGAACGTCTCAAATGGACCAAGGGGCCTGCATCGTTTGATGTCACCTTGCCCAAGTTACGTAAATGAGGCACAAACTAAGCTGGAGAATTCTATCGAAGGTATCACAAAATGGTGGAGTAACCCAGCAGGTCAGGCAGCATCTAGGAGAGAGGGAATGGGTGACTTTTCGGGTCAAGACCCTTCTTCAGACTGATCAGAAACGTGTCCAATCCCTTAATAATCTTATGTTTCAATAAGACCCCCTCTCATCTTTCTAAATTCCAGCGTATACAAGCCCAGTCGCTCCAGTCTTTTAACATATGACAGTCCCGCCATTCCGGGAATTAACCTAGTGAACCTACGCTGCACTCCCTCAATAGCAAGAATGTCCTTCCTCAAATTTGGAGACCAAAACTGCACACAGTACTCCAGGTGCGGTCTCACTAGGGCCCTGTACAACTGCAGAAGGATCTCTTTGCTCCTATACTCAACTCCTCTTGTCATAAAGGCCAGCTCTGGGTATAGGACACTGTGCTTTCACCCGATCTGTTCCCCTGACCCGCTGAGTTACTCCAGCACTCTGTGAAACGTCACCAATCCATGTTCTCCAGAGATGCTGCCTGACCCGCTGAGTTACTCCAGCACTCTGTGTCTATCTTCAACACATAACAATGCCCACCTCAAAGATATCAGGGCCATGTCGGCCATGATCAGATCTCATCATTGCTTCTTCATTGAGACTCGAGACCTTTACAGATGGTGAAAACCTGAGGGTTTCCAAATGCAATGTGATTTCATTTAAAATCCATCCTATTACTGCACAGGGAACTCTTAGCATAAATTCCACACCACATAGAAATGTTTTTTGTGATTCATCGGCAAGTCTTTTGTGAGATGTTGCTCTGCTCAAACCGCTGTCCGACATCAATGTATCTACACGCTGGGCATCTTTAATCCAAGCTGATCCAGTTTATGTCAACTGAAGTACAACATAGTTATACAGCACAGAAACAGGCCCTTCGGCCCAACTCGTCCAAGATGCCCCAAGAGAGAGTTAGATAGAGCTCTAGGGTCTAGCGGAATCAAGGGATATGGGGAGAAGGCAGGCACGGGTTACTGATTGTGGATGATCAGACACGATCACAATGAATGGCGGTGCTTGCTCGAAGGGCCGAATAGCCTCCTCCTGCACCTATTTTCTATGTTTCTATGTTTCTATCTACACTAGTCCCATTTGCCCACTTTTGGCCCATATCACTCATAACCTTTCTTATCTATATACCTGCCCAAATGTTTTAGAAACATAGAAAATAGGTGCAGGAGGAGGCCATTTGGCCCTTCGAGCCAGCACCGCCATTCATTGTGATCATGGCTGATCATCCACAATCAGTAACCCGTGCCTGCCTTCTCCTCATTTCCCTTGATTCCACTAGCCCCTAGAGGTCTATCTAACTCTCTTTTAAATCCATCCAGTGAATTAGCCTCCACTGTGGCAGAGAATTCCACAAATTCACAACTCTCTGGGTGAAAAGGTTTCTTCTCACCTCAGTTTTAAATGGCCTCCCCTTTATTCTTAGACTGTGGCCCCTGGTTCTGGACTCCCCCAACATTGGGAACATTTTTCCTGCATCTAGCTTGTCCAGTCCTTTTATAATTTTATACGTCTCTATAAGATCCCCTCTCATCCTTCTAAACTCCAGTGAATACAAGCCCAGTCTTTCCAATCTTTCCTCATATGATAATTTTAAAATGTTGCTCTAGCTCCTGACTGAACTACTCCCGCTGGAAGCTCGTTCTCTCCACCCACCAGCCTCTGAATGAAGCATTAAAAGGTTGCCCCTCAGGTTCCTGGTGAATCTTTCCCCTCTCACCTTAAAACTCTGTCCCCTGGTTCTTGATCTCCAGCTCTGGGTATAGGACACCTTCCTTTCACCCGATCTGTTCCCCTTACTTTATCTTCTCATTTTATTCAAAATTAAATTGTTTTACACATAAAGGGACATCTCAAGCAATTTAGCTGACTACGATAAAAAGTTAAAGATGCTAAATCAAGCATGTCTTACATGTCCAAAGTTGAAGCTGACGGTTGACTTTTACTCAATGATAATGTTGGCATTTTAATGCATGAAGTAAGAAATAATTTGCACAGTCAACCAGCTACAGGATGTTATTACGTTAGAAAGGATGCAGAAGAGATTCTCCAGCATGTCACCTGGGCTTGAGTCATAGGGAGCACCCTCTCCTCCCCTCCTCCCCTCTCCATCCCCCGCCTCCCCTCCTCCTCCCTCCCCCTCCCCTCCCCTCCCTCCCCACTCCACCCCCCTCCTCCCCCTCCCCTCTCCATCCCCCGCCTCCCCTCCTCCTCCCTCCCCCTCCCCTCCCCTCCCCACTCCATCCCCCTCCTCCCCCTTCCCCCTCTATCCCCCCCCTCCCCTCCTCCTCCCTCCCCCTCCCCTCCCCTCCCCACTCCATCCCCCTCCTCCCCTCTCCATCCCCCCCTCCCCTCCTCCTCCCTCCCCCCTCCCCACCCTCCCCACTCCATCCCCCTCCTCCCCTCTCCATCCCCCCCTCCCCTCCTCCTCCCTCCCCCTCCCCTCCCCACCCTCCCCACTCCATCCCCCTTATCCTCCCCCTTCCCCCTCCATCCCCCCTCCCTCCCTCCCTCCCTCCCTCCCTCCCTCCCTCCCTCCCTCCCTCCCTCCCTCCCTCCCTCCCTCCCTCCCTCCCTCCCTCCCTCCCTCCCTCCCTAGGAGATAGATTTAAACTTTAAAATGTGAATAACTTTAAAAATATAACACCGATTTCAATGAAACTTCTTCCATTAGCACCAAAGGGACGACGGTGAGTAAGTTGGGCCTAACATTGTCGCGCTATCGTGTACCGTTTTGTTTGTAGTTCAGGAACAAACAAACAAACAGACGAGAGTTTCAGTACATAGATGTATCGTAATCATGTATTCATGTAATCGTATGTTGTCTTTCCGCTGACTGGTTAGCACACAACATAAGCTTTTCACTGTACCTCAGTACACGTGACAATAAACTAAACTCAACTCAACTTAACATAAGCCTCTAAACCTTTCCTGTCTTAAGTCTTAAGTGCCTGTCTCAGTAACTTTTAAATTCTCAACTTTCTTATCCAAGTACCTGCCTCAACTACCTCCTCTGGCAGCTCGTTCCACACACCCACCAATTTCTGAGTGAAAAAGGTTGCCCCTCAGGTTCCTATCTGACCCCTCTCACCTTAAACCTATGTCCTCTGGTCTTGATTTCCCCAGGGTAAAGGACTCTGTGCATCCACCCTATCTGTTCCCCTCATGATTTTATACACCTCTATAAGATCATCTAGGGTTGCCAACAGTCCCGTATTAGCCGGACCTGTTGGCAAGGATACACGACAGGGGAGACCGAAGTCTGGAAGAGCCGTAGTGGTCGGTGACTCCATAGTCCGAGGGATGGATAGAAGATTCTGTGGCAGCAGGAGGGACTTGAGGATGGTCTGTTGCCTCCCTGGTGCCAGGGTTCAACACATCACAGACCGGCTTCAGAAAATCCTAGCGAGGGAAGGCGATCAACCTGAAGTCGTTGTGCACGTGGGCACGAATGACGTCGGGCGGAAGAGGAAGGAGGTGCTACAGCGGGAGTTTAGAGAGTTGGGAAAAACGCTGAGAAGTAGGACGTCGAAGGTGGTTATCTCTGGACTGCTACCGGTACCTCGTGCTGGTGAGGCCAGGAACAGAGAGATAGAGGGTATGAATTTATGGCTGAGGGACCGGTGCAGAGAGCAGGGATTTAGATTTCTGGACCACTGGGATCTCTTCTGGGCTAGGGGTGACTTGTACAAAAGGGACGGGTTGCATCTTAACAGCAGGGGGACAAACATTCTGGCAGGCAGGTTTGCTAGTGTGACACCTGTGGCTTTAAACTAAGTAGTGGGGGGGAGGGGTTAACAAATTGTGAATATGAAGATGAGGTAAAAGGGAATACAGGAGATATTGCAAAAGACTCTCGGAAGAATGGGAACAGAAGTTCTAGAGCGGAAAAGAAATTAAGGGCAGGGCCAATTGTGAACGATGTGAGAGGGGAGGTAAATACAGAAGTTAAAGTGTTGTACTTAAATGCGCGTAGTATAAAAAATAAAGTGGATGAGCTTGAGGCTCAGTTAGTCATGGGCAAGTATGATGTTGTAGGGATCACTGAGACATGGCTACAAGAGGACCAGGGCTGGGAACTGAATATTCAGGGGTACACAACGTATAGAAAAGACAGACAGGTGGGCAGAGGGGGTGGGGTTGCTCTGATGGTAAGGAATGATATTCATTCCCTTGCAAGGGGTGACATAGAATCAGGAGATGTTGAATCAGTATGGATAGAAATGAGAAATTGTAAGGGTAAAAAGACCCTAATGGGAGTTATCTATAGGCCCCCAAACAGTAGCCTCGACTTAGGGTGCAAGTTAAATCAGGAGATAAAATTGGCGTGTCAAAAATGTAATGCTACGGTGGTTATGGGAGATTTCAACATGCAGGTAGACTGGGAAAATCAGGTTGGAAATGGACCCCAGGAAAGAGAGTTTGTAGAGTGCCTTCGAGATGGATTCTTAGAACAGCTTGTACTGGAGCCTACCAGGGAGAAGGCAATTCTGGATTTAGTGTTGTGTAATGATCCTGATCTGATAAGGGGACTAGAGGTAAAAGAGCCATTAGGAGGCAGTGATCACAACATGATAAGTTTTACTCTGCAAATGGAAAGGCAGAAGGGAAAATCGGAAGTGTCAGTATTACAGTATAGCAAAGGGGATTACAGAGGCATGAGGCGGGAGCTGGGCAAAATTGACTGGAAGGAGGCCCGAGCAGGGAAGACGGTAGAACAGCAATGGCAGGTATTCCTGGGAATAATGCAGAGGTTGCAGGATCAATTTATCCCAAAGAGGCGGAAAGACTCTAAGGGGAGTAAGAGACACCTGTGGCTGACAAGGGAAGTCAGGGACAGCATAAAAATTAAGGAGAGGAAGTATAACATAGCAAAGAAGAGTGGGAAGACAGAGGATTGGGACTCTTTTAAAGAGCAACAAAAGTTAACTAAAAAGGCAATACGAGGAGAAAAGATGAGGTACGAGGGTAAACTAGCCAATAATATAAAGGAGGATAGCAAAAGTTTTTTTAGGTACGTGAAGAGGAAAAAAATAGTCAAGGCAAATGTGGGTCCCTTGAAGACAGAAGCAGGGGAATTTATTATGGGGAACAAAGAAATGGCAGACGAGTTAAACCGTTACTTTGGATCTGTCTTCACTGAGGAAGATACACACAATCTCCCAAATGTTCTAGGGGCTGGAGAACCTAGGGTGATGGAGGAACTGAAGGAAATCCACATTAGGCAGGAAATGGTTTTGGGTAGACTGATGGGACTGAAGGCTGATAAATCCCCAGGGCCTGATGGTCTGCATCCCAGAGTACTTAAGGAGGTGGCTCTAGAAATAGTGGAAGCATTGGAGATCATTTTTCAATGTTCTATAGATTCAGGATCAGTTCCTGTGGATTGGAGGATAGCAAATGTTATCCCACTTTTTAAGAAAGGAGGGAGAGAGAAAACGGGTAATTATAGACCAGTTAGTCTGACATCAGTGGTGGGGAAAATGCTGGAGTCAATTATAAAAGACGAAATTGCTGAGCATTTGGATAGCAGTAACGGGATCGTTCCGAGTCAGCATGGATTTACGAAGGGGAAATCATGCTTGACAAATCTACTGGAATTTTTTGAGGATGTAACTAGGAAAATTGACAAGGGAGAGTCAGTGGATGTGGTGTACCTCGACTTTCAGAAAGCCTTCGACAAGGTCCCACATAGGAGATTAGTGGGCAAAATTAGGGCACATGGTATTGGGGGTAGGGTACTGACATGGATAGAAAATTGGTTAACAGACAGAAAGCAAAGAGTGGGGATAAATGGGTCCCTTTCGGAATGGCAGGCAGTGACCAGTGGGGTACCGCAAGGTTCGGTGCTGGGACCCCAGCTATTTACGATATACATTAATGACTTAGACGAAGGGATTAAAAGTACCATTAGCAAATTTGCAGATGATACTAAGTTGGGGGGTAGTGTGAATTGTGAGGAAGATGCAATAAGGCTGCAGGGTGACTTGGACAGGTTGTGTGAGTGGGCGGATACATGGCAGATGCAGTTTAATGTAGATAAGTGTGAGGTTATTCACTTTGGAAGTAAGAATAGAAAGGCAGATTATTATCTGAATGGTGTCAAGTTAGGAGGAGGGGGAGTTCAACGAGATCTGGGTGTCCTAGTGCATCAGTCAATGAAAGGAAGCATGCAGGTTCAGCAGGCAGTGAAGAAAGCCAATGGAATGTTGGCCTTCGTAACAAGAGGAGTTGAGTATAGGAGCAAAGAGGTCCTTCTACAGTTGTACCGGGCCCTGGTGAGACCGCACCTGGAGTACTGTGTGCAGTTTTGGTCTCCAAATTTGAGGAAGGATATTCTTGCTATGGAGGGCGTGCAGCGTAGGTTCACTAGATTAATTCCCGGAATGGCGGGACTGTCGTATGTTGAAAGGCTGGAGCGATTGGGCTTGTATACACTGGAATTTAGAAGGATGAGGGGGGATCTTATTGAAACATATAAGATAATTAGGGGATTGGACACATTAGAGGCAGATAACATGTTCCCAATGTTGGGGGAGTCCAGAACAAGGGGCCACAGTTTGAGAATAAGGGGTAGGCCATTTAGAACGGAGATGAGGAAGAACTTTTTCAGTCAGAGGGTGGTGAAGGTGTGGAATTCTCTGCCTCAGAAGGCAGTGGAGGCCAGTTCGTTGGATGCTTTCAAGAGAGAGCTGGATAGAGCTCTTAAGGATAGCGGAGTGAGGGGGTATGGGGAGAAGGCAGGAACGGGGTACTGATTGATAGTGATCAGCCATGATCGCATTGAATGGCGGTGCTGGCTCGAAGGGCTGAATGGCCTACTCCTGCACCTATTGTCTATTGTCTATTGGGACATCCCGTATTTTGGGCTACATTGATTTGTCCCGTACGGGACCGCCCTTGTCCCGTATTAGGCCCAGACGGTGATGCAGACCCGGACACTGTATGCCTGGACACTGTAGGCCCAGACACTGTAGGCCCCGATACTGTATGCCTGGACACTGTAGCCCCGGACACTGTAAGCCCGCACACTGTAGCCCAGGGGCCGCTGTAGTCCGGGACAGTGTAGGCCCGGGCACTGGAGGCCTGGACACTGTAGGCCTGGACACTGTAGACTAGGGACCGCTGTAGTCCGGGACAGTGTAGGCCCGGACACTGGAGGCCCGGACACAGTAGGCCTAGACACTGTAGCCCAGGGGCCGTTGTAGTCCGGGACAGTGTAGGCCCGGACACTGTAGCCCGGGGACCGCTATAGTCCCAGACAGTGTAGGCCCGGGTGCCGCCTAACGGAGGTTGCGTAGCAACCCACCTCCCGGCCCAGGCGGGCGCCATTGGTGGAGCGGGAGCACGTGGCCGCTGGCTGGGTGAGGTCACGTGGGGCGCGGGGCGGTGACGTCACCTTGTCCCGTATTTGGGAGTGAAGAAGTTGGCAACCCCTATGATCACCCCTCATCCTCCTGCACCCCAAGGGATAAAGTCCCAGTCTGCCCAACCTCTCTCTCCCTGTAGCTCAGGTTCCATGCACATTATTTCTTATGTTATGTATTAAAATGCCAGCGTTATCAGTGAAGAAAAGTCAACCATCAGCTTGAACTTTGGACATGCAAGACATGTTTGATTTAGCATCTGTAACTTTTTATCACAGTCAGCTAAATTGCTTGAGATGTTCCTTTATGCGTAAAACAATTTATTTTTAATAAAGTGAGAAGATAAAGTGACAGGCATAAATGATAACTGTACTACTCCTGCATGTACTGCAAGCATTTTACTTCATATGTTCTGGGCCAAAGAGCCCACCTCCTCACTGTGTCTCTCTGACTCTGATGTGCTGAACAAGTGGTGGTGAATTTGTGTTATTCTCTGCCACAGAGGGCAGTGGAGGCCAATTCACTGGATGAATTTAAAAGAGAGTTAGATAGAGCTCTAGGGGTTAGTGGAATCAAGGGATATGGGGAGAAGGCAGGCACGGGTTATTGATTGTGGACGATCAGCCATGATCACAATGAATGGCGGTGCTGGCTCGATGGGCCAAATGGCCTGCACCTATTTTCTATGTTTCTATGTAACATCCATCAAAATCTTCTCTGCCTTCTTCCCACTTTAGTGAAAGAAAATGACTGCAGATGCTGGTACAAATCGAAGGTATTTATTCACAAAATGCTGGAGTAACTCAGCAGGTCAGGCAGCATCTCGGGAGAGAACGAATGGGTGACGTTTCGGGTCGAGACCCTTCTTCAGACATCCTTTCTACAGCAGGGTGACCTTATTGAGGTGTACAAGATCATGAGGGGCACGGATAAAGTGAACACTCACAGTCTGTTTCCCAGGGTAGAGGATTCTAAAACTAGAGGGCACAGGCGTAAGGTGAGAGGGGAGAGATTTAAGAGGGACGTCAGGGGCAACCTTTCACTCAGAGGGTCGTCCGTATCTGGAACGAGCTGCCAGAGGAAGCTGTGGGAGTGGGCACAACTACAACATTTAATAGACATTTGGACAGATACTGGGATAGGAAGGGTTTAGAGGGATATGGGCCAAATGCAGGCAGGTGGGACTAGCCCAGTATGTCAACTTGGTCAGAATAAGTTTACGTTTATTGGCCAAGTATGTACACATACAAGGAATGCTTCATGAACTCAAATGGGACACATTCCAAAGACGCGGTATAATAACCAGGCTTACTGCAGTCGACAAAGAAACCCGCTCATTAGCTCCATCCAACATTGGCCATCTTACATACAGTCAGAACAGCACACCAGGAGCTCGACTAAACCAGTCCTTGAATGATATGACCATCCAGACCAACAAAGATTGTTTCCGCTACTCGCTGTTCCCCAGAACCGTCCCTGTTTGGAATAGACAATAGGTGCAGGAGGAGGCCATTCGGCCCTTCGAGCCAGCACCGCCATTCAATGTGATCATGGCTGATCATTCTCAATCACTACCCCGTTCCTGCCTTCTCCCCATACCCCCTGACTCCACTATCCTTAAGAGCTCTATCCAGCTCTCTCTTGAATGCATTTAGAGAATTGGCCTCCACTGCCTTCTGAGGCAGAGAATTCCACAGATTCACAACTCTCTGACTGAAAAAGTTCTTCCTCATCTCCGTTCTAAATGGCCTACCCCTTATTCTTAAACTGTGGCCCCTTGTTCTGGACTCCCCCAACAATCCTTTGCCACCGCATATAAAATCTGCTGCTGATAGTAAATCTTTTAAACTGTTGCTTGCAAACACTAAATTTTAAATCTGCAACTGCATGCATGAGGGACTGCACGTTCACAGCCCAACAATGGGGGTTAGTGCAGTATCAACAAGACAAGACAAGATGGGCCTTGGTGCTCCGCTCGCAAGTAACAACACGAACATACAGTAAACAATGAAGAATAAAGCATAAAACATGAAAACATTAAGGACACAACATTACGGTTTAAACATGTGGGTGAAATAAACCAGAGCAAAAGGAGACTACAGACTTTGGGTTGTTGAGTAGAGCTAATACTCACGGAACAAAAGCTGTTTTTATGTCTGGCTGTGGCTGCTTTGACCGTCCGGAGTTGCCTTCCAGAGGGAAGTGCTTCAAAAGAGTTTGTGGCCAGGGTGAGAGGGGTCAGAGATGACCTTGCAGTGTACAGTTTGTATACCTTGCGTGGACAAGGTGGGCTGAAGGGCCTGTTATCGTGCTGTACAGCTCTAAGGCTCTGTGTAATTGCTCATCTGAAAATCTTGGACCTGCAGCCATCTGAGGCAGCAAAGGCCTCCGCAAAGTGAATTATTCAAAGGACAGCCACAAGGCTCTCTCAAGCACTTTCAGTGAATGAAATAAAACCGGGACTGGAGAACAGAGCACCACCTCCACATAACAGATTCAGACAGCATCATCAGCTGAAATCGAAATACTGACTTCGTGGCCAACAATCGAGAATTTCCGGGGAATGCTGGCAAATGTTCACCTTCCATCATCTATCGAGGGCAGCGCGGTGGCGCAGCGGGTAGAGCTGCTGCCTCACAGCGCCAGAGACCCGGCTTCCATCCTAACTACGGGTGCCATCCGCATGGAGTTTGTACGTTCTCCCCGAGACTGCGTGGGTTTACTCCGGGTGCTCCGGTTTCCTCCCACACTCCAAACACGTGCAGGTTTGTAGGTTAATTGGCTTGGTATAAATTGCCCCTAGTGTGTGCAGGGTGATCGGATCTATATCCCCACTCCGCTTTCTTCCCTCCTAATACCACAGTGGTTGAGCGTAAGGGAGGCAGACATCCTCAACAGGAACAGACCCACACCACCCTGGCCACACTCTCACTGACCCACACCACCCTGGCCACACTCTCACTGACCCACACCACCCTGGCCACACTCTCACTGACCCACACCACCCTGGCCACACTCTCACTGACCCACACCACCCTGGCCACACTCTCACTGACCCACACCACCCTGGCCACACTCTCACTGACCCACACCACCCTGGCCACACTCTCACTGACCCACACCACCCTGGCCACACTCTCACTGACCCACACCACCCTGGCCACACTCTCACTGACCCACACCACCCTGGCCACACTCTCACTGACCCACACCACCCTGGCCACACTCTCACTGACCCACACCACCCTGGCCACACTCTCACTGACCCACACCACCCTGGCCACACTCTCACTGAACCACACCACCCTGGCCACACTCTCACTGACCCACACCACCCTGGCCACACTCTCACTGACCCACACCACCCTGGCCACACTCTCACTGACCCACACCACCCTGGCCACACACTCACTGACCCACACCACCCTGGCCACACTCTCACTGACCCACACCACCCTGGCCACACACTCACTGACCCACACCACCCTGGCCACACACTCACTGACCCACACCACCCTGGCCACACACTCACTGACCCACACCACCCTGGCCACACTCTCACTGACCCACACCACCCTGGCCACACTCTCACTGACCCACACCACCCTGGCCACACACTCACTGACCCACATCACCCTGGCCACACTCTCACTGACCCACACCACCCTGGCCACACACTCACTGACCCACACCACCCTGGCCACACACTCACTGACCCACACCACCCTGGCCACACTCTCACTGACCCACACCACCCTGGCCACACTCACTGACCCACACCACCCTGGCCACACACTCACTGACCCACACCACCCTGGCCACACTCTCACTGACCCACACCACCCTGGCCACACTCTCACTGACCCACACCACCCTGGCCACACTCTCACTGACCCACACCACCCTGGCCACACTCTCACTGACCCACACCACCCTGGCCACACTCTCACTGACCCACACCACCCTGGCCACACTCTCACTGACCCACACCACCCTGGCCACACTTTGATAGAAACATAGAAAATAGGTGCAGGAGGAGGCCATTTGGCCCTTCGAGCCAGCACCGCCATTCATTGTGATCATGGCTGATCATCCACAATCAGTAACCCGTGCCTGCCTTCTCCCCATATCCCTTGATTCCACTAGCCCCTAGAGCTCTATCTAACTCTCTTTTAAATTCATCCAGTGAATTGGCCTCCACTGCCCTCTGTGGCAGAGAATTCCACAAATTCACAACTCTCCGGGTGAAAAAGTTTCTTCTCACCTCAGTTTTAAATGGCCTCCCCTTTATTCTTAGACCGTGGCCCCTGGTTCTGGACTCCCCCAACATTGGGAACACTTTTCTTGCATCTAGCTTGTCCAGTCCTTTCATAATTTTATACATCTCTATAAGATCCCCTCTCATCCTTCTAAACTCCAGTGAATACAAGCCCAGTCTTTTCAATCTTTCCTCATATGACAGTCCCGCCATCCCAGGGATTAATCTCGTGAACCTACGCTGCACTGCAACAATTACAAGGATGTCCTTCCTCAAATTAGGAGACCAAAACTGTACAGATGTGGTCTTACCAGGGCCCTATACAACTCCTATACTGAAGTACTCTTGTTATGAAGGCCAACATGCCATTAGCTTTCTTCACTGCCTGCTGTACCTTCACCCCAACTTTCAGTGACTGGTGTACAAGGACACCCAGGTCTCGCTGCACCTCCCCCTTACCCAACCTAACACCACTGAGATAATAATTGACACTACTTTTGTTCCCTCGTAATAAGGTTATTAATTTATTGTATAATTAATTTTTGTAGCTTTATTTGTGTGTTGTTGCGATAATGGGCCCGTCAAGCTGCAGAATTTCTTCATCCCATTGCAGATCCATATGAGAATTAAACATTCTTGCCACAGCTAAACGGCCCTTTGAGTAATAGGAAGGAGCTAAGAAGCCATCATTATCGTACATCACCAAGGTTCAGAGCGAGCCATGTCTTAAATCTCCTGCTGTCCTCTCAGTAACGCACAATGAAACTCAACGTTACATACCTATAAACCAAACCACCTTCTTAATGTCCTTCATTTCATTTCCCTTGCTAATTCATATTTTTGGTTTTGTATTCCCTCCTTGTGCTTTTACAAGAATGACCCCAGGAATGAGTGGGTTAACACATACTGAGCCTGTACTCGCTGGAGTTTAGAAGAATGAGGGGGAGGGGGACTCATTGTCCAGGGCAAGAGGCCACAGACTCAGAATAAAAGGACGTTCCTTTAGAAAGATGAGGAGGAATTTCTTTAACTAGACACAAAATGCTGGAAAACTCAGCGGGTCATGCAGCAACTGTGGAGAACATGGATAGGTGACGTTTGACAGAGTGCTGGAGTAACTCAGCGGGTCAGGCAGCATCTGTGGAGAACATGGATAGGTGACGTTTCACAGAGTGCTGGAGTAACTCAGCGGGTCAGGCAGCATCTGTGGAGAACATGGATAGGTGACGTTTCACAGAGTGCTGGAGTAACTCAGCGGGTCAGGCAGCATCTGTGGAGAACATGGATAGGTGACGTTTCTGGTCGAGACCCTTCTTCAGACTGATGTCAGGGGAGGGGGCGGGACAGAGATAGAATGTAGTCAGAGACAGGAAGACTGGTGGGAGAACTGAGAAGGGGGAGGGGATGGAGAGAGAGGGGGAAAGCAAGGGCTATTTGAAATTAGAGAAGTCAATGTTCATACCGCTGGGTATTTCCAAAGGAATTTCTTTAGTCAGAGGGCGGTGAATCTGTGGAATTCATTGCCATAGATGGCTGTGGAGGCCAAGTCAGTGGGTATTTTAAAGACGGAGATTAACAGATTCTTGAATAGGACGGGTGTCAGAGGTTATGGGGAGAAGGATGGAGAATGGGGTTAGGAGGGAGAGATAGATTAGCCGTGATTGAATGGCGGAGTAGACGATGGCCCGAATGGCCTCTGTGCTTTTCACTGAACCCTGGTACATGTGACAATAGTAAACCTGAACCTAAACCGTAACCATTTTAAGGAGCATTTGCAGAGGTCTCCCCTAGGGGGCAATGTTGGCCAGTTTGCTGCCCGCTGGATCGGGTCGAGAGGACAGAAGATGTAATCTCCTTCACACCATTCAACCACAGCTCGAACACGTAGCCCAGCAGTAACGACTGTGGTTGGATCAGTGAATGCTCTTAGATTATACCATGAAAGTGGGTTCGGAGAGGCAGAGAAAATAATACAGATAAACTGCAGCGTAGGTTCAAGAGGTTAATCCCTGGGATGGAGTGACTGTCATATGAGGAAAGATTGGAAAGACTGGGCTTGTATTTACTGGAGTTTAGAAGGATGTGAGGGGTTCTTATAGAGACGTATAAAATTATAAAAGGACTGGACAAGCTAGATGCAGGAAAAATGTTCCCAATGTTGGGGGAGTCCAGAACCAGGGGCCACAGTCTAAGAATAAAGGGGAGGCTGTAGCGACCATAGAGAATGGTCCAGGTCGTCGAACCCTCGGATTGGCCAGCGAGGTCACGTGTGAACGCGACCATGGGGATTGGTCCAGGGAGCGACATCGCTGATTGGCCAGCGATGTCATGTGCGCGTTTGGTTAGTTCGGCGAAGTCTTCGAAGAAGACAGTAAGTTTTTGATGGTTGTCCTTTACCTTGTTGTTTAACTCTGTATTCGAATATTGCGGCTGCAATAAACTTCTTCTACAACCAACAAGTTTCCGGACTCGCCATATTGGTGACCCCGACGTGATCTGGACGATCACCGACTATGCAGGGACCCGACGCCTCGTCGGCGATGGCCGCGCCGGGCACACCGGAGTCAAGCGCGGTAAGCGTTCACCTTCCGTGGTTTTGGACGCACGCACCGCAATCTTGGTTTATACACACCGAAGCTCAATTTCATATAAAGAAGATATCGGACGACTCCACGAGGTATTACTACCTCGTCAGCGCTCTATCATCGGAGACGACCACGCGCGTGATGCAGTTCATCGTTAATCCACCTGCGGAAAGCAAGTACGAGGCCCTGAAGAAAGTATTACTGCGAATCTTCGGGTTTAATAAGCATGGTGGTGCGGCAAGACTTCTGCACCTACCGGATCTTGGAGACCGACTGCCTTCCGTCCTCATGTCCGAAATGATGATGCTAGCCGGTGAGCATACGGATTGCCCTATGTTCGAACAGGCATTCCGCGAGAAGCTTCCTGAGGATTTCCGACTGCTGCTCACGGATTGTTCTTTTAAGGACCCCGAAGCATATGCAGCGAAAGCGGACGCGATCATAGCGGCTAAAAACAAGGCAAAGGACCAGGCAAGTGGTTCGATCAACAAGGTCTCGACATCAGTGACCACGCCACAGCGACGGCAAGATGGCGCCACGTCTCCCGCCAATTCTCCGAAAGCCCGCCAAAAAGATCTGCACAAGCGCGGCTGGTGCTATTATCACCTACGATGGGGTAGCGAATCCCGCAACTGCTGCTCACCTTGTACCTTCGCGGGAAATGCCTCGGCCGATCGTACATAGGGGCAGTTACGATTGGCCAGAACCGGCGCCTCTTTGTCCATGATCGATTCACGGACACAGAATTTTTGGTGGACACGGGAGCCATCGTCAGTATAGTGCCGCCGACCGACCTCGAAACCAGATCGGGTAAGACAGGTCCCACCCTCATCACGGTTAATGGCAGCCCAATTCGCACTTTCGGTATACGGAAGATGTCCCTTGTGTTAGGCCTCCGCACGTACGAATGGCCATTCATCATAGCCGACGTCAAACAAGCGATCTTGGGAGCAGATTTTCTCTGGGCTTTTTCACTGGTCCCTGATGTCCGCGGTAACGACCTCCGACCCTCCGCCGAAGATGAGCACGTCGCTCCGACAATCGCCTCCTCGCCCAGCCCTACTGTCCAGGCCGTCGTCGCGGCCCCCGACTCGTATGCTGAGATTCTGGCGGAGTTTCCAGAGCTGCTCATTCAACGTTTCGACACGTCTTGGGCCAAGCACGGCGTGGTCCATCACATCCGCACCGAAGGCCCTCCTGTTTTCGCTCGGGCCAGGAGGCTACCGCCAGACAAACTGGTGGTGGCACGGGCAGAGTTCAGGAAGATGGAGGAAATGGGAATTGTTCGTCAGTCTGACAGCCCGTGGGCCTCGCCGTTACATATGGTCTCCAAGGCATCTGGGGGGTGGAGACCATGTGGCGATTATCGGCGTCTCAATGCTGTCACCACGGCTGATCGCTACCCCATACCGCACCTACAGGACTTTTCATCTGGGCTGGAAGGAGCGGTGGTGTTCTCCAAAATCGATTTGGTGCGAGGATACCATCAGATTCCGGTGCGACCGGAGGACATACAGAAAACTGCAACGATTACTCCGTTCGGGTTGTTTGAATGGTTGCGTATGCCTTTCGGTTTAAAGAACGCGGCACAGGCTTTCCAACGACTGATGGACCGCGTGGGCCGGGATTTACCCTTTTTGTTTATTTATTTAGACGACATCCTGGTTGCCAGCACCTCAGTACAGGAACACCAGGCCCATTTGCGGACCGTGTTCCAGCGGCTCCAAGACCACGGGCTCATAATCCAACCCTCCAAATGTCAATTCGGCCTTCCTGCTCTTGATTTTCTAGGGCACAGAATTACCCCTGCCGGCGCCTCCCCTTTGCCCGAGAAGTTGGAGGCTATCCGGGCATTTCCTAGGCCCACCACAGTAAAAGGGCTACAGGAGTTCGTAGGCATGGTTAATTTCTACCATAGGTTCGTTCCGGCAGCTGCGTGAGTCATGCGCCCGCTTTTCCAATGCCTTGCAGGGAATCCGGTAGAGTTGATATGGTCCCCGACCGCAGAGTCGGCTTTTACAGCAGCTAAGGCAGCCTTGGCAGACGCCACCATGTTGGTCCACCCGGGCCCCTCCGCCCCCACAGCCCTGACGGTTGACGCCTCTGACGTGGCGGTGGGCGGGGTTCTGGAGCAGCAGGTCGGTGGCCGTTGGCAGCCTTTAGCGTTTTTCAGCCGGCAACTAAATTCGGCTGAGCTGAAGTATAGCGCATTTGACCGAGAGCTTCTGGCCCTCTATTTAGCTGTTCGTCATTTCAGGTACTTCCTTGAGGGCCGCCCATTTGTGGCCTTTACGGACCATAAACCATTAACATTTGCTTTTGTCAAATTGTCTGACCCATGGTCGGCCCGCCAGCAGCGGCACCTGACTGCTATCTCCGAATTCACCACCGATGTCCGTCATGTCGCGGGTAAGCTTAATGCCGTTGCTGACGCCCTGTCTAGACCTGCTTTTCCCCCTATTTCGGCGGTGGACTGCGAAGTGGATCCCCAAGAGCTTGCGGAGGCACAGCTTCTAGCGGATACCGCTTCGGCATACCAGTCCACCACTTCGGGATTGAAGTTGGCCCAGGTAGCTTGTGGGTCAGAAGGCACAAAAGTCTGGTGCGATGTTTCTCTTCCCCGTCCCAGGCCGGTAGTACCGCCCTCCCTTCAGCGCCGGGTTTTCGATGCCATTCATGGGCTGGCGCACCCGTCCATCCGCTCCACCTCTGCTTTGGTAGCAGCTCGGTTTGTCTGGCATGGCCTACGGAAACAGGTAGCGGGTTGGGCGCGTGCCTGCGTTCCCTGTCAGACCGCTAAAGTCCAGCGCCATGTCCAGCCCCCCGTACAGGATTTCGAGGTCCCGGCTGTTCGTTTTTTCCACATCCACGTGGATTTGGTCGGTCCTTTGCCTTCCTCCCGGGGCTACACCCACCTCCTCACGGTGGTGGATCGGTTCACCCGGTGGCCAGAGGCTTTCCCATTGTCTGATATTTCGTCAGCGTTTTGTGCTAGGACTTTGGCCCTTCATTGGGTAGCTCGTTTCGGGGTCCCGGCAGTTATTACCACTGACAGAGGCCCACAATTCACTTCGTCCCTCTGGGCCGCGCTCGCAGAACTGTACGGGTCCAAGTTACAACCCACAACTGCATATCACCCCCAGGCAAATGGACTCGTAGAAAGGTTCCACCGCCAACTTAAGGCGTCCCTCAGTGCAAGGCTTGAAGGCCCGGACTGGGTAGACCAGCTCCCTTGGGTTCTTTTGGGCATCCGGACTGCTCCTAAGCTAGATCTCGGTGCGTCGTCCGCAGAGCTAGTATATGGCTCGACACTTCGAGTACCCGGAGATCTGTTTCTGGACCCTTCAGACCAGCTGCCTACAGTCCCATCAGTGTTAGCATCTCTCCGGGAACGGGTGGGCTCCCTGGCTCCAGTTCCGACTTCACGTCATGGGTGTCCCATGGTACATGAACCGCCTTCCCTGAAGGACTGTGAGTTCGTTTTTCTGCGAAAAGATTCCCATCGCGCCCCGTTGCAGAGGGTCTATCAAGGGCCGTTCCGGGTTTTGCGTAAGGGAACGGCTACCGTCACCTTAGACATGTGCGGCAAGAGTGAGCTCGTCTCGGTGTCCCGGCTTAAACCTGCACATTTGGATCCGGATCAACCAGTCCTGGTCGGTCAAACCCCTAGGAGAGGCCGACCTCCGTTAGTTCCGCTCAGTCCAGGACCCCCCGTTCCGACAGTTCCTCCAGGACCCCCCGTTCCGGCAGTTCCTCCAGGACCCCCCGTTCCGGTAGTTCCTCCAGGATCTCCCGTTCCGGCTGTTCCGCCAAGTCCGGAACCCCCGGCTCCTGTGGTTCAGGCTGTCCCTCTCCGTACTCGTTATGGTCGCGAAATCCGGCTCCCTGCTAGGTTCCGCACCTCGGGTTCTGGGGGGGGTCATGTAGCGACCATAGAGAATGGTCCAGGTCGTCGAACCCTCGGATTGGCCAGCGAGGTCACGTGTGAACGCGACCATGGGGATTGGTCCAGGGAGCGACATCGCTGATTGGCCAGCGATGTCATGTGCGCGTTTGGCGCCCGAAATAGTTAGTTCGGCGAAGTCTTCGAAGAAGACAGTAAGTTTTTGATGGTTGTCCTTTACCTTGTTGTTTAACTCTGTATTCGAATATTGCGGCTGCAATAAACTTCTTCTACAACCAACAAGTTTCCGGACTCGCCATAAGGCCATTTAATACTGAGGTGAGAAGAAACTTTTTCACTCAGAGAGTTGTGAATTTGTGGAATTCTCTGCCACAGAGGGCAGTGGAGGCCAATTCATTGGATGAATTTAAGATAGAGTTAGATAGAGCTCTAGGAGCTAGTGGAATCAAGGGATATGAGAAGGCAGGCACAGGTTACTGATTGTGGATGATCAGCCATGATCACAATGAATGGCGGTGCTAGCTCGAAGGGCCAAATGGCCTCCTCCTGCACCTATTTTCTATGTTTCTATGTACATTGGCCTTCATCAGTCAGGGTGTTGAGTATAGTTATGTTAGTTGTACAAGTCGCTGGTGAAGCCGCATTTAGAGATTGTGTTCAGTTTTGGTCACTCTGTTTGCTGTAAGAAGGGTGTCTTTATACTAGAAAGGGTGCAGAGAAGGTTTACGAGGGATGTTGTCAGCCATGATCACATTGAATGGCGGTGCTGGCTCGAAGGGCCAAATGGCCTACTCCTGCACCTATTGTCTATTGACTTGAGGACCTGAACTATAGGGAGAGAATGGGCAGGCGGGGACTTTATTGCTTGGAACGCTGGACGATGAGCGGTAATCATAGAGGTGTTTGTTTGTTTGTATTTTATTTTGAACATGTAAAACAAAAAGATAAAAACAGAGCAAAATAACAATAAAATGAAACGAACCATAAACCTAGGCACATCTCAATGAATAAATTCTCATAAACACAAATTAAATCTTACAATGTTGAAAAAGGAGTAGGAGGAAGTGTACACTTATTTATTCCTACCCCTTCTCAGCTACTCATCAATTAATTCACAAACTTTATCTCACCTACATATATATATATACACACATACACAAACATATAGGTCAGTCTGAAGAAGGGTCTCGACCCGAAACGTCACCCATTCCCTCTCTCCTAGATGTTGCCTGACCCGCTGAGTTACTCCAGCATTGTGTGATACACAAACATAAACATACATACATATATATGATTTCATACACTGTATAAAATCATGAGGGGCAATAGACAGGGTGAACACACAGAGTCATTTACCCAGAGTCTTTTTCAAAGGACTGGCCTGTGTCTTGTGGGATGGTGTTGGGCCTATTGTTGTTTGTGGTTTTTATCAAAGATTTGCAGGGGAACATGCAAGCCAGTAAGTTAGCAGATGACAATAAACAACGTCACACAAGGGGGAATACGCCCCGATCTTTATCAACGGGGACAGTGTGGAGAGAGTGTCCAGCTTCAAGTTTCTGGGCACTCACATTTCGGAGGACCTAACATGGTCCAATAACACTGCTGCGCTGGTCAAGAAGGCACAGCAACGACTGTTCTACCTGAGAACACTGAAAAAGTCTGGTCTACCCCAACAGCTGCTGACGACCTTCTACCGCTGCACCATAGAGAGCATCCTAACGCATGGCATCCCTGTGTGGTACCTCATGGAGGCAGAGAGGAGAGCTCTACAGCGGGTAGTCCATAGAGCTCAGAGGGCCATCGGAACACAGCTACCAGCCTTGGAGGGCATCTACAACACACGATGCCTCAGAAAAGCCACCAGCATCCACAAAGACTCTTCACACCCCTGCAACAGTCTGTTCGAACTTCTACCATCGGGCAGACGATACAAGGCCTTCTACGCCCGCACCTCCAGACTCAGGAACAGCTTCATCCCCAGGGCCATAGCTGCTATGAACCGGTCCTGCTGAGCCGGATGGTCACATCGCACAGTGATCCGGCACAGACCTACTTGCACTTTACTCTGTTTTAAAACTGTTCTCATTTGCTTCATTGGGTTGCTTAAATTAATACTGACTAGCTAATTAATTTATTGCATCGTATGGGAGGCGCATTCCCAATCTCATTGTACCCCTGTACAATGACAATAAAGATATATTGTATTGTATTGTATTGTAATATAGTTTAGTTCAGATCATGGCTCATGAAGTTTAATGCTCAGTGTGAGGTGTTGCATTTTAGAAAGGCACACCATGGCAGGACCCTCACATGAGTGGTAGGGCTCTGGGGAGTGTTGTAGAGCAGAGGGATCTAGGAGTGCACATACATAGTTCCCTGAAAGTGGCGTCACAGGTGGATGTGGTGGTGAAGACGACTTTAGGCACGATGTGCTTCGTCAGTCAGGGATAGGGTTGCCAACTGTCCCGTATCAGCCGGGACATCCTGTATTTTGGGCTAAATTGAGTTGTCCCGTACGGGACCGCCCTTGTCCCGTATTTCATGCTACCGGCAGTGTTCAGGGTCGGATTGCCAGGCGCTTGTGGGTTTTCATTCTCCGGGTTAGTTCCCCCCCTCCCTCTCTCTCCTCTCCCTTGGGAGTGTTTTTAATTTCCACGTTTTAATGATTAAATCTCTTTGGCGTCTATCAAACGCCCACCACACCCCACCCCTACCTAGGGTTGCCAACTTCCTCACTCCCAAAGACGAACAAAGGGTGACGTCACCGCCCCGCGCCCCACGTGACCTCCCCCAGCCAGCGCCCACGTGCTCCCGCTCCACCAATGGCGGCTGCCCGAGCCGGGAGGCGGATTGCTACGCAAACTACATGTTCGAATCAAGTCATCAGTGGACTGCGCATAAGGTGAAGGACACAAAATGAGCCCGCAAAATCAAACACCCAGCGGTTTTCTAAAACAAATCATAGGGAAGCCAGTGGTGGTTGTGATGTATACATGCAACAATATGGTAAAGTTGCTATGCGATGTATACATGCAACAATATGGTAAAGTTGCTATGCGATGTATACATGCAACAATATGGTAAAGCTGTGTCTGCGCATTTGCTAAAATACACAGAGAGTTTAAATGGCGATCTTGTGTCCAGACGTGTGTTGTTTTAGGTCTCCCACTCAATGCGTGCTTTAGAGAATGATACTGAGTAGAACGTATCGTTAATTGGTGACGAGGATAAACTTGTTTTGAAGTTTCGCCTGGTGACTTGCTGATGTGGCTACCATGGCTGTTTTTGGCTCAATAGGGGAACTTGATGTTGCACAGGGCGACTGGGTGCAGTACGCCGAGCGCATTGAACATTACTTCCTAGCCAACGACATTACAGATGCAGGAAAGAAGAGGGCCATCTTGCTTTCCGTGTGTGGAGGACCAAGGTACAGACTCATCTCGAGTTTACTTGCTCCACAGAAACCTGGGCAAGTCGAATATTCTGAGATGGTGTCAACAGTCACGAATCACAAGGTCCCGAAACCGGCGGTCATCGTCCAGCGTTACAAATTCAACTCTCGTCACCGTCAACCGGGTGAGTCAGTCGCTGATTATGTGGCCAAGTTACATCACCTCGCTGAACATTGTGCTTTGCACGCGTGGGTTCGAATCCCATCCTTGTGGCCAATTAACGATACGTTCTGCTCAGTATCATTCTCAAAAGCACGCATTGAGTGGGAGACCAAAACAACACACGTCTGGACACAAGATCGCCATTTTAAACTCTCCGTGTATTTTAGCAAATGCGCAGGCACAGCTTTACCATATTGTTGCATGTACACATCACAGTGGTGAAACTGATCTTGGGTGTGGATTACCGAGGTGTTTTACCTTGTTTGGATGGATATATGAACACAGCACTGGAACAGACAGAAGAATATGTAAACGGTCAGCTTAGGAACAAATATGGAGATGCATTTATTCGAGGCAACAACGTGCTGTACATCAGCACACAGAAGGGAAGACTTTAGATGATGCTGTAGACTGAAGGTTGAGTTCTGATTTGAAAGGCATCATTTTTTTTAATGTAACAAAACTTTTCTTTAACTCTTTTGAAAATTTAGTTTTCTACACGAGAGGTTTCTCGATAAAGAATGATTTAATCCATGTCTTCGTTTGGTGTACCGGATAATGGCTGGGATGTATGTGTGAAACGTGATGTCTTATCCTGACTGGGACTGGGCTATTGTGGAAGTATTGTATACAATTAAAGGAACATGCATGTTTGGATAGAAGCTAATGTACTGCTGAAAACATTGTGAGTAAAGGACTTGATGAACATGTGAAAAAAAACGCCGTTAGGCCGCCTGACGGAGGTTGCATAGCAACCCGCCTCCCGGCCCGGGCGGCCGCCATTGGTGGAGCGGGAGCACGTGGCCGCTGGCTGGGTGTGGGGTGCGGGGCGGTGACGTCACCCTGTCCCGTATTTGGGATTGAGGAAGTTGGCAACCCTAGTCAGGGAGTTAGGATGTTGTGTTAAGGTTCACAATACGCTGGAATTTAGAAGATTGAGGGGGGATCTTATGGAAACTTACAAAATTCTTAAGGGGTTGGACAGGCTAGATGCAGGAAGATTGTTCCCGATGTTGGGGAAGTCCAGAACCAGGGGTCACAGTTTAAGGATATGGGGGAAGTCTTTTAGGACCGAGATGAGAACGTTTTTTTTCACACAGAGAGTGGTGAATCTGTGGAAGTCTCTGCCACAGAAGGTAGTTGAGGCCAGTTCATTGGCTATATTTAAGAGGGAGTTAGATGTGGCCCTTGTGGCTAAAGGGATCAGGGGGTATGGAGAGAAGGCAGGTACAGGATACTGAGTTGGATGATCAGCCATGATCATATTGAATGGCGGTGCAGGCTCGAAGGGCCGAATGGCCTACTCCTGCACCTATTTTCTATGTTTCTATGTTTGTGAGTATTGGGCTGATGGGCCTGCTACAGAGCTGTGCGACTCCCACTCCTAGAATCACTGATGTTGCAAGGTGTCATCAGAAACTTGGCAGGAGTGTACAGACGTACAAATCACTCACTTCTGTGAAGTTACTTCTTCAAAAAACTGAATCCAAATTATAGGACGATCTCCAACGTACAATGGGACTATCCCATTCAGCCCATGTCTATCCTAATGCAGGTTCATCATATCCCTCAGCATGCTCTCCAGTAACCCGGCTACCGCTGGTGTTAGGCACACTGGTTTATAGTTGCCAGGCTTTTCCTTGCAGCCCTTCCTAAATAGAAGCACAACATTAGCCACCCTCCAATATTCTGGCACCTCTCCTGTATTGAATGATGGGTGATATATCTCAGCCAGGGCTTCTGCAATTTCATCTTTAGCTTCCCACAGTGCCCTTGGATATACTTGCTTCAGCCCGGGAGATTTATCTACCTTCATACGCCTTAGGATGTCCAAGAAAAATAAATGATTTAAAAATAAAAATAACTCAGTAAGTCATTTCAATATCACCACAATCCCATTGTGAATAAAGGACTTGATGAACATGTGATAAAAACGCCATTAGGCCGCCCAGCAAGAATCAAAATCCATCAATTCCTTCGACGGCTGAGGGCGTTCGGCATGTCCCCAACAACTAGGGTTGCCAACTGTCCCGTATTAGCCGGGACATCCCCCGTCTTTTGGGCTAAATTGATTTGTCCCGTACGGGACCACCCTTGTCCTGTGTTAGGCCCGGACAGCAATGTAGGCCCGGACGCCGTAGGCCCGGACACAGTAGGCCTGGACACTGTAGGTCCAGACTGTAGGTCCAGATACTGTAGGCCTGGACGGCGATGTAGGCCTGGACGCTGTAGGCCCAGACAGCGATGCAGGCCCAGACACTGTAGGCCCGGACACTGTATGCCTGGATGCTGTAGGCCCGGACGCTGTAGGCCCGGACACTGTAGGCCTGGACAGTCTAGGCCTGGACACTTATGCCTGGATACTGTAGGCCCGGACACTGTAGCCCGGGGGCCGCTGCAGGCCCGGGCGCCGCCTACCGGGGGTTGCTTAGCAACCCGCTTCCCGCCCGACCAGCCGCCATTGGTGGAGCAGGAGCACGTGGCCGCTGGCTCGGTGAGGTCACACGTGCTGCCCGGGTCTGTTTCCATACTGTATCCCTGAACCAAACCTAAAACAAAACAACGTGTTGGAAGGAACTGCAGGTGCTGGTTTAAATCGAAGGTAGACACAAAATGCTGGAGTAACTCAGCGGAACAGGCAGCATCTGTGGAGGACATGGATAGGTGACGTTTCACAGAGTGCTGGAGTAACTCAGCGGGTCAGGCAGCATCTCTGGAGAGAATGAATGGGCGACATTTTGGGTCGGGTCAAAAACCATTGAGCTTCAACGCCAAACATAATCTGTTTTGTCAGAAGGATTTATCTTCACATTGAGTGCTATCCAAATACATGTGAGGACGATAAAACCACTGGGTTGGAGTACACATCTTTCTATCGTCATGTTGTACCTTTAAAAACATAGATACATAGACAATAGGTGCAGGAGGAGGCCATTCAGCCCTTCGAGCCAGCACCGCCATTCATTGTGATCATGGCTGATCATCCACAATCAATAGTCAATAGTCAATAGTGGTTTATTTGTCACATACACATAAATGTGTAGTAAAATGAAACATTACCCGCAGTTAAACAATAAGACCAATAAGATTAATCAATAAAAATGCAATAACACATACAATCACAACTAACACCAAACAAAAAGAAACATCCATCACAGTGAGTCTCCTCCAGTCCCTCCTCACTGTGATGGAAGGCCAGAATGTCTTTTTCTCTTCCCTGCCGTCTTGTCCCGCGGTCAGGCTGTTGGAGTTGCCACGTCGGGGCGGTCGGGGCTCCCGATATTGAAGCCCCCGCTGGGCGGTGAAAAAAAATCCCGCGGCCTATTTCAGGCCGCGCCGGATGGTGAAAGGTCCGCGGCGGGCCGACCCAAGCCCCGCGATTCGGGGCGGGCGAACACGTTGCCTCTGCCGCTGCCGGAGCTCCCGATGTCGGCCCCCATCCAGGGGCCTGCGGGCTTCCGACGTCCACGCGGCCCGCGCCGGAGCCTCCGGAGACGAGTCGCAGCCGTTCCCGCAGCATTCGCAGGCAGCCAGCGCCGCAGGTGGTGAGTCCGGACCGCGGGCTCTGCGAACCAGAGACCCAGGTGGTCCCAGGTGCATGGCCGGTGGTAGGCCGGGTTACAGCGCTGCCGTCGCCCGTGCCTGCCTTCTCCCCATATCCCTTGATTCCACTAGCCCCTAGAGCTCTATCTAACTCTCTTTTAAATTCACCTTTCTCGGCGTTATGCCAAGTGAAACATGCCCGCAAGTGTTTTGGTTATTTTCTTGATGGAAATAAATAAGAACAATTCGAAGGAAGACAGATTTCCTTCCCAGCTGGGCCTCGGGAGAGGGGGCTGAATTATTAACGACAACTTTATCAGATTTTTAAAAAATCTGAATTTAGATGTGCACGGTTGAATCATGATTCACATTGTTGGTATCATTGTGTTTCAAGGTCACGTCCAATAACTCCAAATATCTGCCAAGTATCTATCTCATGTACATACATTAAAAACCTCTTACCTGTTAAATCTGATTCTTTTCATTGTAATATAATTACAAAGAGACTTAACAGGTCACAATCCTGCAACACATCTCAGTTGTAAAGTGTTTAACAATACAGGTCTTCCCTGGTTTACAAATGCTTGACTCAGGTACATCCTCTGCATACTAGCCAGCCATTGGGAGGCTCTGTGGACAGCTAGGATGGATTTGCTGGCTGATTTTTAGTTTAGTTTAGAGATACACCGTGGAAACAGACCCTTCCACCCACCGAGTCCACGCCGACCATCGATCACCTGTTCACGCTAGTATGATGTTATCCCACTTTCTCATCCACTCCCTGCACACCAGGGGCAATTTACAGAGGGCCAGTTAACCTAAGTGTGGAATTCTCTGCCGCAGAAGGCAGTGGAGGACAATTCACTGGATGTTTTCTAGAGAGAGTTAGATATAGCTGGGTAGAAGGGCCTCGACCCGTAACGTCACACATTCCTACACTCCGGAGATGAAGAAGGGTCTCGACCTGAAACGTCACCCATTCCTTCTCTCCAGAGACAAAGAAAGGTCTCGACCTGAAACGTCACCCGTTCCTTCTCTCCAGAGATGTTGCCTGTCCCGCTGAGTTACTCCAGCTTTTTGTGTCTATCTTAGATATAGCTCTGAGGGCTAACGGAATCAAGGGATGTGGGGAGAAAGCAGGAACGGGATACTGATTTTGGATGATCAGCCATGATCATATTGAATGGCAGTGCTGGCACGAAGGGCCGAATGGCCTCCTCCTGCACCTATTCTCTGTTTGTACAAACTCGCACAATTAAGCCGTCCACAGTGCGGATAAACAGTACAATATTTAGTGCAAAATAAAGTCTGTTTAAAGATAGTCCAAGAGTCTCCAATGAGATAGATGGGTCAGGACCACTCTGTAGTTGGTGAGAGGACGGTTCAGTTGCCTGATAACAGCTGGGAAGATACTGTCCCTGAATCTGGAGGTGTGCGTTTTCAAAATTCTGTTCCTTTCGCCCGATGGAAGAGGGGAGAAGAGGGAGTGACTCATCCTTGATTATGCTGGCGATCTTGCAGAGGCATCGTGAAGTGTAGATGGAATCAAAGTAAGATTTATGTGATGGTCTGGGCTACATCGACATAGAAAGGTGCAGGAGGAGGCCTTTTGGCCCTTCGAGCCAGCACCGCCATTCATTGTGATCATGGCTGATCATCCACAATCAGTAACCCGTGCCTGCCTTCTCCCCATATCCCTTGATTCCACTAGCCCCTAGAGGTCTATCTAACTCTCTTTTAAATCCATCCAGTGAATTGGCCTCCACTGCCCTCTGAGGCAGAGAATTCCACAAACTCACAACTCTCTGGGTGAAAAAGTTCCTTCTCACCTCAGTTTTAAATGGCCTCCCCTTTATTCTTAAACTGTGGCCCCTGGTTCTGGACCTCCCCAACATTGGGAACATTTTTCCTGCATCTAGCTTGTCCAGTCCTTTAAAATATTAGATCTTATTTATATACATTAGATGTAATGTGGCATTATTAAGTCATTAAGCTGGAAAAAGTGCAGAGACGTTTATGAGGAAGTTAGTCATACTTTGTCCCTCCTCGGACCACTGTCGGTCGGTCGGTACTCACCACTGCTGACCGGGAGCACCCCACAAGCCTTGCCAGTTCAGAGGTGCTCTGACCCAGTCGTCTGGCCATAACAATTTGGCCCTTGTCAAAGTCACTCAGGTCTTTATTCCTGCCCATTTCTCCTGCATCCAGCACATCAACTTCAAGAACTGACTGTTCACTTGCTGCCTCATATATCCCACCCCTTGACAGGTGCCATTGTAACAAGATAACCAATGTTATTCACTTTGCCTGTCAGACAATAGACAATAGACAATAGGTGCAGGAGGAGGCCATTCGGCCCTTCGAGCCAGCACCGCCATTCAATGTGATCATGGCTGATCATTCTCAATCAGTACCCCGTTCCTGCCTTCTCCCCGTACCCCCTGACTCCGCTATCCTTAAGCGCTCTATGTAGTTCTCTCTTGAATGCATTCAGAGACTTGGCCTCCACTGCCTTCTGAGGCAGTGAATTCCACAGATTTACAACTCTCTGACTGAAAACGTTTTTCCTCATCTCCGTTCTAAATGGCCTACCCCTTATTCTTAAACTGTGGCCCCTTGTTCTGGACTCCCCCAACATTGGGAACATGTTTCCTGCCTCTAACGTGTCCAACCCCTTAATAATCATATGTTTCGATAAGATCCCCTCTCATCCTTCTAAATTCCAGTGTATACAAGCCTAGTCGCTCCAGTCTTTCAACATACGACAGTCCCGCCATTCCGGGAATTAACCTAGTAAATCTATGCTGCACGCCCTCAATAGCCAATGTTATTCACTTCGCCTGTCAGTGGTCATAATGTTTTGGCTGATCGGTGTAGATGCTAGCCTGCTTTTCCTCAAGCAATCATTAAAATATTTCCAGCTGCTCTTAAAACAAAATCACAAAACCCGCGGATGAAACAAACTGATAATTGAAATTCTACTGGGGTTGCATAGAATATGGATAGATTTAGCAATGGTGACCGTGGCAGATTTGCGCTGATGAATATTCTCTCTTTTACTTCTCCGTCATGTCTTTTGGATGTAAAAGTGTTATTGCATGTTGCCAGCAGGAAATCTAACTTCAATACGACACCCGGCGTTATCTAATGGTTGGCTTCAACGCACGGTGCTGCAAAAGGGCAGCTGACCTTGCAGGTGACCTTGACTCGGCAGTGGTACACTGACTCAGAGGGTTGGAGATACACACCCCGCCCACCTCTGGCAGCTCGTACGCACAAGAATCTACCCATGGTTATTATCAGGGCTCTGCTGAGTACACGCTGCATCATTAGATGGAGCCATAGAGCCATCCAGCACGCAAACAGGCCCTTCGGCCCAACTTGTTCATGCTGATCTGCATACCAGCAGGGCACAGTGGTAGAGTTTCTGCAGGAAAACAACTGCAGGTGCTGGTTAAAATCGAAGGTCGACACAAAATGCTGGAGTAACTCAGCGGGTCAGGCAGCGTCTCTGGAGAGAAGGAATGGGTGATGTTTCAGGTCAGAAAAGTCACCCATTCCTTCGCTCCAGAGATGCTGCCTGACCCGCTGAGTTACTCCAGCATTTTGTAGTAACAAACGGTAGAGTTGCTGCCTCACAGCGCCGGAGACCCGGGTTCCATCCCGACTACGGGTGCTGTCTGTACGGAGTTTGTACGTTCTCCCCGTGACCTGCTTGGGTTTTCTCCCAGATCTTCGGTTTCCTCCCACACTCCAAAGACGTACAGGTTTGTAGGTTAATCTGCTTGGTAAATGTAAAAAATTGTCCGTAGTGGGTGTAGGATAGTGTTAGTGTGCGGGGATCGCTGGTCGGTGCGGACCCGGTGGGCCGAAATGGCCTGTTTCCGTGTTGTATCTCTAAACTAAACTAAACTAAACTAAACTAAACTAAACTAAACCCACGTGAGAGTTACCAATCCCTCTCATGGTGTCAGCAAATCCTCATCATATATTGCTCGTTTCTTCACTCCCTAGTCTTCATTAAGATTATTAAACTGTGATCTCAGCGCGATCCTTTGCCAGTGGAACTCTGAAGTGATGATGAGAGTGGATCAGAGATAGCAAGGTGCCAAGGGCCGGGTGGAAATGTGAAACATTTCCCTTATCTGACTGAACTTTCAGAACTCTGTGGAAAATTCCTCACGATCCCCAGCCGCTCGCCAGAAGCACCGTGTTATCTGATGCCCTGCGGCCCCCGTCTCCAAACGTGTTTCACCAACAATCTACTCTCATCCTGACTGTAATTACAGTGTTTCAATCCACACGACACTTTCCAACCATTTAAACTATCTTTTGGCCCAGAGAGACACAAAAAGCTGGAGTACCTCAGTGGGACAGGCAGCATTTTTTTTGTTGTTTAGTTTAGTTCAGAGATACAGCGCTGAAACAGGCCCTTCGGCCCACATGGTCCGTGGCGACCAGCGATCCCCACACACTAACACCATCCTACACCCACTAGGGACAATTTTTACATTTACCAAGCGAATTATCCTACAAACCTGCACCTCTTTGGAGTGTGGGAGGAAACCGAAGATCTCGGAGAAAACCCACGCAGGTCACGGGGAGAACGTACAAACTCCGTACAGACAGCACCATAGTTGGGATGGAACCCGGGTCTCCGGCGCTGCATTCGCTGTAAGGCGGCAACTCTACCGCTGCACCACCGTGACGCCCTATTTCTGGAGTGAAGGAATGGTGGATGTTTCGGGAGAACGTTGCCCATTCCTTCTCTCCCGAGATGCTGCCTGACCCGCTGAGTTACTCCAGCATTTTGTGTCTACCCAAGAGACTCTGTGCATCTACCCAATCTATTCCTCTCATGATTTTGTACACCTCTATAAGATCACCCCTCATCCTCCTGCGCTCTATGGAATAGAGACCCAGCCTACTCAACCTCTCCCTGTAGCTCACATCCTTGAGTCCTGGCAACATCCTCGTAAATCTTCTCTGCACCCTTCCCAGCTTGACGACATCTTTCCTATCACATGGTGCCCAGAACTGAACATAATACTCGAAACGCGGCCTCACGAACGTGTTATATACCTGCAACGTGACCTCCCAACTTCTACACTCAAGTATGTAAGAATTTCATTGTTCCGTTGCTGTTATATATAACAATATTATGTTCATAAGTTCAAGGATCAGACTAAGGCCATTCGACCCATCACGTCTACTCCGCCATTCAATCATAGCTGATCTATCTTCCTCTCTCAACCCCATTCTCCTGCCTTGAGGTAGATAGTATTTTGTTTAGAGATACAGCGCTGTTTCAGGCCCTTTCGGCCCACCAGGTCTGCGACAACCAGCGATCCCCACACATTAATACCATCCTCGCTCGGTATCACAACATGCTGGAGTAACTCAGCAGGTCAGGCAGCATCTAGGAGAGAGGGAATGGGTGACGTTTCGGGTCGAGACCCTTCTTCAGACCTAACACCATCCTACACCCACGAGGGACAATTTTTACATTTATCAAGCCAATTAACCTACAAACCTGCACGTCTTTGGAGTGTGGGAGGAAACTGAAGATCCCGGAAAAAACCCCACGCAGGTTACGGGGAGAACGTACAAACTCCGTACAGACAGCACCCGTAGTCGGGATGGAACCCAGGTCTCCGGCGCTGCATTCGCTGTAAGGCAGCAACTCTACCGCTGCACCACCGTGCCACCCTTTACGTGGCGACTATTTGCATACCTTGGGTGCGCAAGCAAAGAATTTCACTGTGACCTGTCATATGTGACAATGAAGCATTCAATTCTATACAATTCTCTTATCATGTATCTGTACACTGCAAACGGCTCCCTTGTAATCATGTATTGTCTTTCTGCTGACTGGGTAGCACACAACAAAAGCTTTTCACTGTACCTCGGTACATGTGACAATAAACTCAACTCAACATTCAAAAGTATATGTGGCAGGAACCTCCTCTTTTCAGAATGCAGATAAAATTGCAAACTGTCCCCAGAAAATTGTAAATTGTCTCTAGTGTGTGTAGTGTGCGGGGGTCGCTGGTCTTTAGTTTAGAGATAAGTAATCCCCACACATTAACACTATCCTACACCCACTAGGGACAATTATTACATTTACTAAGCCAATTCACCTACAAACCTGGGGTAGACACAAAATGCTGGAGTAACTCAGCGGGTCAGGCAGCATCTCTGAAGAGAAGAAATGGGTGACGTTTCAGGTCGAGACCCTCCCGGGCACTTTCCCCTGCAACCGTAGGAGATGCAACACCTGTCCCTTTACCTCCCCCCTCGACTACATCCAAGGACCCAAACAGTCTTTCCAGGTGAGACAGAGGTTCACCTGCACCTCCTCCAACCTCATCTACTGTATCCGCTGCTCTAGATGTCAACTTCTCTACATCGGCGAGACCAAACGCAGGCTCGGTGATCGTTTCGCTCAACACCTTCGCTCAGTCCGCCTTAACCAACCTGATCTCCCGGTGGCTGAGCATTTCAACTCCCCCTCCCACTCCCAGTCTGACCTTTCTGTCATGGACCTCCTCCAGTGCAATAGTGAGGCCCACCGCAAATTGGAGGAACAGCACCTCATATTTCGCCTGGGCATCTTGCAGCCCAGTGGTATGAACATTGACTTCTCCAACTTTAGATAGTTCCTCTGTCCCTCTCTTCCCCTCCCCCTTCCCAGTTCTCCCTCTATCTTCCTGTCTCCACCTATATCCTTCCTTTGTCCTGCCCCCCCTGACATCAGTCTGAAGAAGGGTCTCGACCCGAAACGTCACCCATTCCTTCTCTCCTGAGATGCTGCCTGACCTGCTGAGTTATTCCAGCATTTTGTGATACCTTCTCCTGAAACCATGATGTGTCCAAGCTGGCTCAGCTGTCAATCACGTGCCACGCAGCAGAAAAGGACAATTTTTAGTTAACTTGAAACGTTTTGCAGACACCAAAATAAATACAGGAACAGCTGAGGCATTATAAATATCTCCTAAAACTGCATTGAAAAGCCCTAACATTGAAATATTCTTGTGAAGTACAATGTGCAGAAAATTAGTCCATGAGGGCCACAGGGCTTTCTAAGCGTGGCTGGGCACACATTTAAAGACACACTTAGTCATATAATAACAAATGACATTTTTAGTAGATTTTACAGCAAGACTAATCATAAAAATCCTAAGTTCATACCGATTCATTTCTTTCCTTTGCAGCCAACAGCTTTCCATCATTATTAATGCAAAATTTGGGCCAAAATATTGCTAAGAAGTCTGAAAGTGTTGAATAAATCAAAGCACTGTAAAAGGCACTTTCTGCACATCAAATTAAAAAAAAGTAAACCTCTTAAAAACTGCATCATCTTTGAAGTTTCCAGGACTCTCATTATAAAGGGTGCTAAAGGAAGTGAAGTGCAAACTCAGCATTATTTTCAACAATTGCGTTCGGCTATCATTGATGTAGTCTTCTGATAAATCTATGGCTTCAGTAATACTGCATTAGAAAATTAAAATACCTTCACCACTTACCAGGGAAGATGCAGAATTTAGCCCAGAGTGTTCACTGTACCTCGACACGTGACAATAAACTAACCTCAAACTCAGGCAGCAGCTGTGGGGGGATGTTTCAGGCCAGGGCCCCTTGTTCACACTTACAAACACAGAAAATAGGTGCAGGAGGAGGCCATTCGGCCCTTCGAGCCAGCACCGTCATTCATTATGATCATGGCTGATCGTCCACAATCAGTAACCCGTGCCTGCCTTCTCCCCATATCCCTTGTTTCCACTAACCCCTAGAGCTCTGTCTAACTCTCCTTTAAATTCATCCAGTGAATTGGCCTCCACTTTCCTCTGTGGCAGAGAATTCCACAGATTCACAACTCTCTGGGTGAAAAAGTTGCTTCTCACCTCAGTTTTAAATGGCCTCCCCTTTATTCTTAGACTGTGGCCCCTGGTTCTGGACTCCCCCAACATTGGGAACATTTTTCCTGCATCTAGCTTGTCCGGTCCTTTTATAATTTTATACTTCTATACGTCTCTATAAGGGATATGGGTGGGAGGGGGGATATGGGTGGGAGGGGCGATATGGGTGGAAGGGGGGATGTCGGTGGGTTGGGGGGATATGGGTGGAAAGGGGGATATCGGTGGGAGGGAGGATATGGGTGGGAGGGGGGATATGGGTGAGGGGAATATGAATGGGAGGGGGGATATTTGGGGAGGGGGGATATAGGTGGAAAGGAGGGCTATGGGTGGGAGGGGCGGAGGGAAAGAGGAGCAACAAAGGGCAAATATTGGACATGGGAATGAGAGATGGTCGTTGGGGCAGTCCAGAACCAGGGGCCACAGTCTAAGGATCAAGGGGAGACCATTTAAAACTGAGGCAAGAAGAAACTTTTTCACCCACAGAGTTGTGAATTTGTGGAATTCTTTGCCACAGAGGGCAGTGGCGGCCGATTCACTGGATGAATTTAAAAGAGAGTTAGATAGAGCTCTAGGGGCTAGTGGAATCAAGGGATATGGGGAGAAGGCAGGCACGGGTTACTGATTGTGGATGATCAGCCATGATCACAATGAATGGCGGTGCTGGCTCGAAGGGCCACAATGGCCTCCTACTGCACCTATTGTCTATGTTTCTATGTACAGAGAGGGTAAAGGAGCAGGGGGGACATCTCCACTCAGTGGGTTCGTGGCGGAGAGTGGGAGAAATGTCCGCGCACTGCGGGTTTGGTGGTGGGGGGGGGGGACAAGGGAAAGTAGGGAGGGCAATACTTGAAATTCAATGTTCAATGAAATTCAATGTTCACAGAGTTGGCTCGCTGGCAATCCGAGCGGAAATGACTGCATTAGTGACAGGAGTAATTTGTGATTAGTGCGGTGTTTTTGGCACTTCCATGTGAAACGGGATTAGTGATGTGCATTGCGCTGCTGCACAGAGCAGAGTGGAGACATAAATCACTCTGGTTATCAGCACAGGTTGGGACGTGGGGCGGTAGGGGTGATGACAGCACTGGGTGCCTGGCCTTTATCTCCCGGGCCTTGTCCTCTTCAATGGCACTAAAAATGGCCATGCAGAGAGGACACTTATGCAACCGATAAGCTGCTTATTAAAATAGAAGAGGCCCATTCTGCGGCAGAGAATTCGCAGTGTCCACGTCTCTCAGCTATTTGAAACTTTGCACAAGTATTTGGAAGAAGACTAGCTGAACATTTCTGACGTGGGAAAGAAATTCCTCTTTTCAACCCACTCAGGTTCTGTCAATCCCGGGGATGGCGGGACTGTCACACGAGGAAAGATTGGAAAGACTGGGCTTGTATTCACTGGAGTTTAGAAGGATGAGAGGAGATCTTATAGAGACGTATAAAATTATAAAAGGACTGGACAAGCTAGATGCAGGAAAAATGTTCCTAATGTTGGGGGAGTCCAGAAACAGGGGCCATTTTAAACTGAGGTGAGAAGAAACCTTTTCACCCAGAGAGTTGTGAATTTGTGGAATTCTCTGCCACAGAGGGCAGTGGAAGCCAATTCACTGGATGAATTTAAAAGAGAGTTAGATAGAGCTCTAGGGGCTAGTGGAATCAAGGGATATGGGGAGAAGGCAGGCACGGGTTACTGATTGTGGATGATCAGCCATGATCACAATGAATGGCGGTGCTGGCTCGAAGGACCAAATGGACTCCTCCTGCACCTATTGTCTATGTGTCTCTGTAAAGTAGGGGAAATCAAGAAGCAGAACCATAGGTTCAAAATAAGGGAGGGGGGGAAAGATTTAATAGGAACCCGAGGAGCAACCTTTTCACGCAGAGGGTGGTGGGTGTATGGAACGTGCTGTCAGAGAAGGGAGTTGAGGCAGGGACTACAACACAACATTTCAAATAAACTTGTATGGGTACATGGATGGGAAAGGTTTAGGGGGATATGGGCCAAATGTGGGCAAATGGAACTAATTTAGATGGGGCACCTTGGTCAGCACGGACAAGTTGGGCTGAAGGGCCTGTTTCCGTGCTGTATGAATCGATCACTCGGTCTCCTCCATTCTAAAGAAAAAGGTTTCAGCCTATCCAACCTCAATCTTGGTCAGCTTGGACAAACTTGGCTGAAAAGCCTTCTAGAGTCACAGAGTGACACAGTGTTCAACCTGCCCACACCACCCAACATGTCCCAGCTACACTAGTCATAGAGTCATAGAGTGATTCAGTGTGGAAACAGGCCCTTCGGCCCAACTTGCCCACACCGACCAACATGTCCCAGCTACCCTAGTCCCACCTGCCTGTGCTTGGTCCATATCCCTCCAAACCTGACCTATCCATGTACCTGTCTAACTGTTTCTTAAACATTGGGATAGTTTAGTTTAGTTTGGAGATACAGCATGGAAACAGGCCCTTTCGGCCCACCGGTCGGTCCGCGCCGCCCAGCGATCCCCGCACACTAACACTATCCTATACCCACTAGGGACAATTTTTACACTTACCAAGCCAATTAACCTACAAACCATTACATCTTTGGAGTGTGGGAGGAAACCGAAGATCTCGGAGAAACCCCACGCAGGTCACGGGGAGAACGTACAAACTCCGTACAGACAGCACCCGTAGTCGGGATGGAACCCGGGTCTCCGGCGCTGCATTCGCTGTAAAGCAGCAACTCTACCACTGCGCCACCGTGTCGCCCGTTCTACCTCCCCGGCAGCTCGTTCCATACACCCACCTCCCTCTGTGTAAAAAAAATACTCCTCAGATTCCTATGAAATCTTTTCCCCTTCACCTTGAACCTATGTCCTCTGGTCCTCGATTCCCCTACTCTGGGCTAGAGACTCTGTGCATCTACCTGGTCTATTCCTCTCATGACTTTATAAACTTTCCTGCTGAATGACTCTATGACCAGATCAGATTGGGTCACGGTGGGAACTCTTGTTTCCAGTGTGTTTTCCATTTCACCACATTCCTCACGCAAAGAGTCGCGGAGAAGAGCTGACATTTGATTTGAGATTTCTTGGCTCGGCTGCGGATTCCTCCTGCACTCTCTATTTTAGATTTTTCAATTTGCCTTCAAAGATCAATATTTGCAATGCTTCTCAATCTCACTGAGTGGATCTGTCCTCTGCGAAAAATCTAATGGCAGAGCTTATTGGAAGCCCCGGACAACACCATGGTAAATCATCAGCATGCTTTACTCAACAACCTGCCAGCAGTGCCACTGAAATGAATTCAATTTAATTGAATAAATGTTATTAGCCAAGTATGCATACGTTAGGGTTGCCAACTGTCCCGTATTAGCCGGGACATCCTGTATTTTGGGCTAAATTGGTTTGTCCCGTATGGGATCGCCCTTGTCCCGTTTTAGTCCCGGGAGGCATTGTAGGCCCGGACACTGTAGGCCCGGACACTCTAGGCCCGGACAATATAGGCCCGGACACTGTAGGCCCGGACACTATAGGCCCGGACACTGTAGGCCCAGACACTGTAGGCCCGGACACTCTAGGCCCGGACAATATAGGCCAGGACGCTGTAGGCCCAGACACTGTAGGCCCGGACACTCTAGGCCCGGACAATATAGGCCCGGACACTGTAGGCCCAGACACTGTAGGCCCGGACACTCTAGGCCCGGACAATATAGGCCCGGACACTGTAGGCTCGGACACTATAGGCCCGGACACTGTAGGCCCAGACACTGTAGGCCCGGACACTCTAGGCCCGGACAATATAGGCCAGGACGCTGTAGGCCCAGACACTGTAGGCCCGGACACTCTAGGCCCGGACAGCATAGGCCAGGACGCTGTAGGCCCGGACACTATAGATCCGGACACTCTAGGCCCGGACACTGTAGGCCCGGGTGCCGTTGTAGGCCCCGACAATGTAGGCCCGGGAGCCGCTGTAGGCCCGGACAGTGTAGGCCCGGACACTGTAGGCTAACGGAGTGTGTTCGGGGAGCAGGGCCGAGTGTGTTCGCCTAACGGAGGTTGCGTAGCAACCTGCCTCCCGGCCCGGGCGGCCGCCATTGGTGGAGCGGGAGCACGTGGCCGCAGGCTGGGTGAGGTCACGTGGGACGCGGGCGGTGACCTTATTTTGGAGTTCGAAAGTTGGCAACCCTAGTACACATACAAGGAATGTGCCTTAGTGCTTTGCTCACAGGTAACAACACGACATACAGTAAACAATGAAGAATAAAACATTGTAATTTAAACATATGAAGAATGAAATAAAATACCAGAGCTAAAGGAGGCTACAGACTTTTGGTTATTGAGTAGAGCTACTGCTCGTGGAAAAAACGCTGTTTTTATGTTGGGCTGTGGCTGCTTTGACAGTCCGGAGTCGCCTTCCAGAGGGAAGTGCTTCAAAGAGTTTGTGGCCAGGGTGAGAGGGATCAGAGATGATCTTGCCCGCTCGCTTCCTGGCCCTTGCAGTGTACAGTTCGTCAATGGGGGGGAAGGTTGCAGCCAACAACCATCTCAGCTGTGCGAACGATGCGCTGCTGATTGACAATTCCACACCGTTCAATTCTACTCACAGTGTACCAGACTCAGGTACGGCTTCATCCCCTCTGTTAACAGGCGACTACATTTCTCTCAACACCTTCACTCAGTCTGCCTTAACCAACCCGATCTCCCGGTGTCTGAGCACTTCAACTCCTCCTCCCACTCCCAATCTGACCCAGCCTAACTCAGCGGGTCAGGCAGCATCTGTGGAGAACATGGATAGGTGACGTTTCACAGAGTGCTGGGGTAACTCAGCGGGTCAGGCAGCATCTGTGGGGAACATAGGCAGGCGATGTTTTGTATCGGGACCCTTCTTCGCACTCCAGTTCCAGTCGTTCTTCAGCTGCATTTGTTCCATAGAACTAAGGAGGACCCGGCGATGGGGGGATTACTGAGAATAAAGGGTCATAAGGTCATAAGTGATTGGAGCAGAATTAGGCCATTCGGCCCATCAAACGACAGAGTTTGTACGTTCTCCCTGTGACTGGAGCACCCAGAGAAATCCCACGGGACTCACAGGGAGAACGTACAAACTCCGCATAGACAGCATTCGTAGTCAGGATGGAGCCCGGGCGTGCCACTGTGCTGCCCACGTATGTTTGCTGAGGGACCCTGTAATACCTAAATATCTGAAGAAGTCTGAAGAAGGGTCTCGACCCGAAACATCAGCCGTTCCTTCTCTACAGAGATGCTGCCTGTCCTGTTGAGTTACTCCAGCATTTTTGTGTCTATCTTCGATTTAAACCAGCACCTGCAGTTTTCTCCTATACATATCTAAATAACATTTGGGTCCTTTTGTATGCAGGCTGGAATAACTCCGTGAGACAGGCAGCATCTCAGGAGAGAAGGAATGGGTGATGTTTCGGGTCGAGACCCTTCTCCAGACTCTGATTCCGTGAGTCTGAAGAAGGGTCTGAACCCGAAACGTCACCCATTCCGTCTCTCCAGAGGCGCTGCCTGTCCCGCTGAGTTACTCCAGCATTTTGTGTCTATCCGGTCGGTGTAAACCAGCATCTGCAGTTCCATCCAACACAATTTACAAATTTCATTGATTAAAATGAATTAGACTAATTAAACTCATTTCAATTACATTTCTTGTACAGTTCCAAATTAAATGCACTTTACGTTCACAAGAGAATCTCTCATCTCCGCTGTGAAACGGCTTCATTTTGCTAAAAGCGTACTGCCACTAATCACTCCCCGGTATCTCTTTATCGTCATGTTATTTTTGATCTCAGGCTGAGATCCCAGTCTCCATTCATTTCGCTGTTGTTTGCTGCATAAACCATTGGAAACAAAACAGATGCAAATCTCTCTGAATATCCTGAATAACATTATTAAGGGATTGCATTCGCTGGAGGCAGGAAACATGTTCCCAATGTTGGGGGAGTCCAGAACCAGGGGCCAGTTTAAGAATAAGGGGTAGGCCATTTAAAACGGAGATGAGGAAAAACTTTTTCACCCAGAGAGTTGTGAACCTGTGGAATTCTCTGCCTCAGAAGGCAGTGGAGACCAATTCTCTGAATGCATTCAAGTGAGAGCTAGATAGAGCTCTTAAAGATAGCGGAGTCAGGGGGTATGGGGAGAAGGCAGGAACGGGGTACTGATTGTGAATGATCAGCCATGATCACAGTAAATGGCGGTGTTGGCTCGAAGGGCCGAATGGCCTCCTCTTGCACCTATTGTCTATTGTCGAATAAAACTTTGTTTAGGCGCAACCCATGGAAAAATATTTTAAAATGACTGAAAATATCTTACCTCAATCACCCTGGAGTTAAAGTCTTCATATGTTTCTGCAAATAAAACGTAGAATTTTCACTTTCAGAAATTCTGACAATACGATGTAAATACAGAACTTACCACTAAACTAAAACTAACTGCTGGAGGAACTCTGTGGGTCAGGCAGCGTCTGTGGAGGGCAAACGATTGATAATGTTTTGAGTCAGGGCCCATTTTTTAGTCTGAAGAAGAGTCCCGACCCGAAACGTCATCTGTCCATTGCCTCCACAGATGCTGCCTGACCTGTTGTTCTTCCACCATTCTGTATTTTGCTCAAGAGTTCAGAATCTGCAGTTCCTTGTGTCACCAAATTCCATGGACACACGGACAGGTACATGGATAGAGTGAGTGAGTGAATGAATGAATGAATGAATGAATGAACTAGGGTTGCCAACTGTCCCGTATTAGCCGGGACACCCTGTACTTTGGGCTAAATTGGTTTGTCCCGTGCGTGACTGCCCTTGTCCCGTATTAGGCCAGGGGGACGCTGTAGGCCCGGACAGTGTAGGCCCGGACAGTGTAAGCCCAGACACTGTAGGCCCGGACAGTGTAGGCCCGAGCACCGCCTAACGGAGGTTGCGTAGCAAACCGCCTCCCGGCCCGGGCAGCTGCCATTGGTGGAGCGGGAGCACATGGCCGCTGGCTGGGTGAGGTCACGTGGGGCGCGGGGCGGTGACGTCACCTTGCCCCTTATTTGGGAGTGAGATAGTTGGCAACCCCTAGAATTACAAATTTTATTAGTCAAGTATGTATACATACAAGGAATTTTCCTTGGTGCTTTGCTCACAAAAGGATAAAAACACAATATATAGCAAACAGTTAAAACTAAAACATTATAATTTAAACACGTGAAGATAAAATACCAGAGCAAAAAGAGGTTACAGACTTTGGTTGTTGAGTAGAGCTATCACTCGTGGAAAAAAGCTGTTTTTATGTCTGGCTGTGGCTGCTTTGACAGTCCGGAGTCGCCTTCCAGAGGGAAGTGCTTCAAAGAGTTTGTGGCCAGGGTGAGAGGGGTCAGAGATGATCTTGCCCGCTCGCTTCCTGGTCCTTGCAGTGTACAGTTCGTTAATGGGGGGAAGGTTGTAGGATAGGAAAGTTTTTGAGGGATATGGGTCACATGCAGGGAAATGGGACTAGGATAGATGGGGCATCTTGGTCGGTGTGGACATGTTGGGGTGAAGGGCCTGTTTCCGTGCTCTATGATTCTATGAGTAAATCCAATGTTTGGATAGTGATGGGTGTATTCTGCATGGGCATAATGCCAATGGTGGTACTCAGGGGTTGCCCGTACCCACATAATGGCCGTAGTTTCAATTGTTAACTACTGTCCCTAGATACAGTAGATCAAGCAACCAGGCTAGCCTGGTGGGAAAAGAAACGCAGTGAAAGCCACCACCACCAATAGCTGCCAATCCCAACCAAGGAACACCTACCACCTGGTCACAGGTGTGACTGGAACACCTGGAAGTTCCTCAATAGGCTTGGTACAGGGATGGGCCGATGCAAGACCAAGATGAGCAAGTGGAACCGTGCAGATGTGGCAGGCACAGAATGTGAATGTGGAACATCTGTACAACCCATGCCAGACTGACTAAGATGCCCACTTCATGGTGATCAATGCTGCCTGAAAGATTCAGCGGTGGCAAACGAGAAGGCAGGCTGTCCACTGTGCAAGAGCCCGGCCCAACATCTGAAACATAGATGATGGACAGTCCCTGAACTCCGCAGGGATCCTTCATGGGCAGGTTATCTATCGTATAAGATACTTCCTATTTCACAACGTAATAAATTCACAGCAATTTACCGTGGTTAATTAATTAAATCATTGATAAATCAATCATCGGCAACTGAACCATCTTAGCAACAACTAAAGAGCAGTAGGAAAAAAACTGCAGATGCTGGTTAAAATCGAAGGTAGGCACACAATGCTGGAGTAACTCAGCGGGTCAGGCAGCATCTCGGGAGAGAAAGAATGGGTGACGTTCAGTCTGCAGAAGGGTCTCGACCCGAAACGTCACCCATTCCTTCTCTCCCAAGATGCTGCCTGTCCCGCTGAGTTACTACAGCACTGTGTGTCTACTTAACATAGAAACATAGAAAATAGGTGCAGGAGGAGGCCATTTGGACCTTTGAGCCAGCACCGCCATTCATTGTGATCATGGCTGATCATCCACAATCAGTAACCCGTGCCTGCCTTCTCCCCATATCCCTTGATTCCACTAGCCCCTAGAGCTCTATCTAATTCTTTTTTAACTTCATCCAGCGAATTGGCCTCCACTGCCCTCTTTGGCAGAGAATCCCACAAATTCACAACTCTCTAGGTGAAAACGTTTCTTCTCACCTCAGTTTTAAATGGCCTCCCCTTTATTCTTAGACTGTGTGGCCCCTGGTTCTGGACTCCCCCAACATTGGGAACATTTTTCCTGCATCTAGCTTTTATAATTTTATACGTCTCTATAAGATCCCCTCTCATCCTTCTAAATTCCAGTGAATACAAGCCCAGTCTTTCCAATCTTTCCTCATAAGACAGTCCCTCCATCCCAGGGATTAACCTGGTGAACCTACACTGCACTGCCTCAATAGCAAGGACTTCCTTCCTCAAATTAGGAGACCAAAACTGCACACAGTACTCCAGGTGCAGTCTCACTAGGGCCCTGTACAACTGCAGAAGGACTTCTTTGCTCCTTTACTCAAATCCTCTCGCTATGAAGGCCAACATGCCATTAGATTTTTCACTGCCTGCTGGACCTGCATGCACAAGAGCCGTCCAGAGCTACTATCGACCCTCTTTTGAGACCCTCATACTGTCTTTAATGGGACTTTACTGGACTTTATCTTGCGTGCGGCACGGTGGTGCAGCGGTAGAGTTGCTGCTTTACAGCGAATGCAGCGCCAGAGACTCAGGTTCGATCCTGAATACAGGTGCTGTCTGTACGGAGTTTGTACGTTCTCCCCATGACCTGCGTGGTGTTTCTCCGAGATCTTCGGTTTCCTCCCACACTCCAAAGACATACAGGTTTATAGGTTAATTGACTGGGTAAACGTAAATGTAAAAACTGTCCCTAGTGTGTGTAGGATAGTGTTAGTGTGCGGGGATCGCTGGGCGGCACGGACACGGTGGGCCGAAGAGCCTGTTTCCGTGCTGTATCTCTAAACTAAACTAACTAGCACAAAACTAATAAAGACACAAAGTGCTGGAGAAACTTAGCGGCTCTAAGGGTCCCGACCCAAACTGAAGAAAACTCCTGATCCAAAACGTCACCTATCCATGTTCTCCACAGATGCTGCCTGACCCGCTGAGTTACTCCAGCACTCTGTGAAACGTCACCTATCCATGTTCTCCACAGATGCTGCCCGACCCGCTGAGTTACTCCAGCACTCTGTGAAACGTCACCTATCCATGTTCTCCACAGATGCTGCCTGACCCGCTGAGTTACTCCAGCACTCTGTGAAACGTCACCTATCCATGTTCTCCAGAGATGCTGCCTGACCCGCTGAGTTACTCCAGCACTCTGTGAAACGTCACCTATCCATGTTCTCCACAGATGCTGCCTGACCCGCTGAGTTACTCCAGTATTTTGTGTCCACCTGTGGAGGGAATGAACAGTCGATGTTTCAGGTCGGGACCCTTCCTCAGACGGATGGAGTCGGGGCAGAAAGCTGGAAAAGAGAGGTGGGGATGGGACAAAGCCCGGTACGTGATAGGTGAACACAGGTGAGGGGGGATCGGGGTTGTGTCAGAATAATGGACCCGAAACATCACCTGTCCATTCACTCACGGATGCTGCCTGGCCTGCTGTGTTCTTCCTGCACTTTGTGTTTTGCTCATGTTTCCATCATCTGCAGTTCCTTGTGTCTCAGAAATTTGTGTTCCCCAAAATGAAAATAAACCAGCAGAAATTGGACGGATCTGGCAGCGTAGGTGGATAAGGTGGTGAAGAAGGCGTGTGACATGTTGGCCTTCATCAGTCAGGGTCTTGAGTATAGAAGATAGACACAGAGTGCTGGAGAAACTCAGCGGGTCAGGCAGCATCTGTGGAGAACATGGATAGGTGACGTTTCACAGAGTGCTGGAGTAACTCAGCGGGTCAGGCAGCATCTGTGGAGAACATGGATAGGTGACGTTTCACAGAGTGCTGGAGTAACTCAGCGGGTCAGGCAGCATCTGTGGAGAACATGGATAGGTGACGTTTCACAGAGTGCTGGAGTAACTCAGCGGGTCAGGCAGCATCTGTGGAGAACATGGATAGGTGACGTTTCACAGAGTGCTGGAGTAACTCAGCGGGTCAGGCAGCATCTGTGGAGAACATGGATAGGTGACGTTTCACAGAGTGCTGGAGTAACTCAGCGGGTCAGGCAGCATCTCTGGAGAGAAAGGAAAGGTGACATTTTTGATTGGAACCTTTCTTCAAATGTTCGGGCCCAGAACGCCACGCATTGTTTTTCTCCAGAGATGCTGCCTGTCCCGCTGAGTTTCTCGAGCTAGTTGGGACACCAGGTTTCAGTTGTACAGTACGTAGGTTGAGGCCGCCTTTGGAGTATTGAGCTCAGTGTTTGGTCACCCTGCGACAGGAATGATGTGGTTAAGATGGAAAGTGTTCAGAGAAATGTTATAAGGATGTTGCCAGGTCTTGAGGGCTTTGCCTGATAGATATAACAGAGAAACTAAAGGATAAAATCCAACCTAAGCTAAAAAGGATTGTAATTTTTAATTAAATAATGGTGGATATACTTACATACGTAAATGCTTGATATTGTGCCAAAATGATTTTTTTTTCACTTTAATAAACTAATGCAGTTCTGATTTAAATTAAATATTCAAGAAAGCATAGATAGTTTCAGAAAAATAATTTTTAATTGTGTTCCGTGCCCTCTTCAAATGATAGAGAAACTTGTGAGAGCAGGAAGGAACAATTCAAACTCATTCCTGGTTAGTTTATCTACATCCCGCAGCTCCGCTCTTGCTCCCCCTCCCCCCATTCGTAACAAGGATAGAGTCCCCCTCGTTCTCACCTTCCACCCCATCAGCCGTCGCATACAACAAATCATCCGCCAACATTTCCGTCACCTCCAACGGGATCCCACTACTGGATACATCTTCTCATCTCCTCCCCTTTCTGTGTTCCACAGAGACCATTCCCTCCGTAACTCCCTGGTCCACTCGTCCCTTCCTACCCAAACCACCCCATCGCCGGGCACTTTCCCCTGCAACCGCGTCACAGAGTGCTGGAGTAACTCAGCGGGTCAGGCAGCATCTCTGGAGAACATGGATAGGTGTCCTATCCATGCACCTGTTCAACTGCTTCTTAAATGATGGGATAGTCCCAGTCTCAACTACCTCCTCTGGCAGCTTGTTCCATACACACACCACCCTCTGTGTGAAAAGGTTACCTCTCGGATTCCTTTTCACCTTCACCTTGAACCAATGTCCTCTGGTCCTCGATTCCCCTACTCTGGGTAAAAGACTCTGTGCATCTACCCGATCTATTCCTCTCATGATTTTGTACACCTCTATAAGATCTCCCCTCATCCTCCTGCGCTCCATGGAATAGAGACCCAGCCAACTCAACCTCTCCCTGTGGCTCACACCCTCTAGTCCTGGCAACATCCTCGTCAATCTTTTCCGAACCCTTTCAAGCTTGACAATATCTTTCCTACAACATGGTGCCCAGAACTGAACACAATATTCTAAATGCGGCCTCACCAACGTCTTATACAACTGCAACATGACCTCCCAACATCTATACTCAATACTCTGACTGATGAAGGTCAATGTGTCAAAAGCTTTTTTGACCACCTTATCTACCTGCGACTCCACCTTCAAGGAACCATGTACCTGCACTCCTAGATCCCTCTGCTCCACAACAATAGACAATAGATGCAGGAGGAGGCCATTCGGCACGTCGAGCCAGTACCGCCATTCAATGTGATCATGGCTGATCATTCACAATCATTACCCCGTTCCTGCCCTCTCCCCACACAACACTACCCAGAGCCACCTTATCTACCTGCCACTCGACCTTCAAGGAACCATGTACCTGCACTCCTAGATCCCTCTGCTCTACAACACTACCCAGAGGCCTACCATTCACAGTGTAGGTCCTGCCCTTGTTCGACGTCCCAGAATGCAACACATCACACTTGTCTGTATTGAAAGACTGGAGCGACTAGGCTTGTATACACTGGAATTTAGAAGGATGAGAGGGAAACTTATCGAAACATATAAGATTATTAAGGGGTTGAACACGTTAGAGGCAGGAAACATGTTCCCAATGTTGGGGGAGTCCAGAACCAGGGGCCACAGTTTAAGAATAAGGGGTAGGCCATTTCGAACGGAGATGAGGAAAAACGTTTTTCAGTCAGAGTTGTAAATCTGTGGAATTCTCTGCCCGGAATGGCGGGACTGTCGTATGTTGAAAGGCTGGAGCAATTAGGCTTGTATACACTGGAATTTAGAAGGATGAGGGGGGATCTTATTGAAACATATAAGATAATTAGGGGATTGGACACATTAGAGGCAGGAAACATGTTCCCAATGTTGGGGGAGTCCAGAACAAGGGGCCACAGTTTAAGAATAAGGGGTAGGCCATTTAGAACGGAGATGAGGAAGAACTTTTTCAGTCAGAGAGTGGTAAAGGTGTGGAATTCTCTGCCTCAGAAGGCAGTGGAGGCCAGTTCGTTGGATGCTTTCAAGAGAGAGCTGGATAGAGCTCTTAAGGATAGCGGAGTGAGGGGGTATGGGGAGAAGGCAGGAACGGGGTACTGATTGAGAGTGATCAGCCATGATCGCATTGAATGGCGGTACTGGCTCGAAGGGCTGAATGGCCTACTCCTGCACCTATTGTCTATTGTCTATAGAAGGCAGTGGAGGCCAATTCTCTGAATGCATTCAAGACAGAGCTAGATAGAGCTCTTAAGGATAGCGGAGTCAGGGGGTACGGGGAGAAGGCAGGAACGGGGTACTGATTGAGAGTGATCAGCCATGATCACATTGAATGGCGGTGCTGGCTCGAAGAGCTGAATGGCCTCCTCCTCCACCTATTGTCTATTGTCTGTATTAAATTCCATCCACCATTCCTCCGCCCACCTGGCCAATCGATCCAGATCCTGCAGCCATCGTTGCCATGATTCTGACGGAATACCAGCATCCAGTCGGGAGATTGACGCCTTCATTGAGCAATGGGCAGAACATCACCCCCCTCAATGCCCCTCCCCCGAACATCACCCCCCTCAATGCCCCTCCCCCGAACATCACCCCCCTCAATGCCCCTCCCCCGAACATCACCCCCCTCAATGCCCCTCCCCCGAACATCACCCCCCTCAATGCCCCTCCCCCGAACATCACCCCCTCAATGCCCCTCCCCCAAACATCACCCCCTCAATGCCCCTCCCCCGAACATCACCCCCCTCAATGCCCCTCCCCCGAACATCACCCCCTCAATGCCCCTCCCCCGAACATCACCCCCCTCAATGCCCCTCCCCCGAACATCACCCCCCTCAATGCCCCTCCCCCGAACATCACCCCCCTCAATGCCCCTCCCCGAACATCACCCCCCTCAATGCCCCTCCCCCGAACATCACCCCCCTCAATGCCCCTCCCCCGAACATCGCCCCCCCTCAATGCCCCTCCCCCGAACATTTCAAGCTTCCTCGTGAGAGGAATGGATCAGGTAGACGCAGTCTTTTACCCAGAGAAGAGGAGTTGAGATTCTTGAATGCATCCTAGCTCCCCTCGTCCAACCCTTGCCCACCCACATCCGAGACACCACACACACCGCACGACTCTTTTACACTTTCCACAGTTTTGTTCTGACCTTGCAAATGCAATCTGGTTGTCCTAGAATACCTTATGGTGGGGCATTGAGAAGATTTATGTTGCCAGGCCTCGAGGGTGTGAGCTATAGGGAGAGGTTGAGTAGGCTGGGTCGCTATTCCTTGGAGCGCAGGAGAATGAGGGGTGATCTTATTGAAAGAGGTGTACAAAATCATGAGAGGAATAGATTGGGTAGATGCACAGAGTCTTTTGCTCAGAGTAGGGGAATCGAGGACCGGAGGACATAGGCTTAAGGTGAAGGGGAAAATATTTAATAGGAACGTGAGGGATAATTTTTTTCAGACTGAGGGTGGTGGGTGTATGGAACGAGCTGCCAGAGGAGGTAGTTGAGGCTGGGACCCTCGCAGTACTTAAGAAATAATTGGACAGGTACATGGATAGGGGACAGGTTTGGAGGGATATGGGTCAAGCGCAGGCTGATGGGACTAGTGTAAATGGGGCATGTTGGCCGGTGTGGGTACGTTGGGCCGAAGGGCCTGTTTCCACGCTGCAAGACGTTATGGATTTATGACTCAATGACTATTGCCCCTAACAGCGTAGCTCATCTCATATCAACTGTCCTGTATTAGCCGGGACATCCCGTTTTATGGGCTAAATTAGTTTGTCCCGTATTAGGCCCGGGGGACGCTGTAGGCCCGGACACTGTAGGTCTGGACAGTGTAGGCCCGGACACTGTAGGCTCATACACTTTAGGCCCATACACTGTAGGCGTGGACATTGTAGGCCCGGACACTGTAGGTCTGGACAGTGTAGGCCCGGACACTGTAGGCCCGTACACTTTAGGCCCGTACATTGTAGGCATGGACACTGTAGGCCCGGACACTGTAGGTCTGGACAATGTAGGCCCGGACACTGTAGGCCCGTACACTTTAGGCCCGTATACTGTAGGCGTGGACACTGTAGGCCCGGACACTGTAGGTCTGGACTGTGTAGGCCCGGACAGTGTAGGCCCGGCGGCCCGGGCGTCACCTAACGGAAGTTGCGTAGCAACCCGTCTCCCGGCCCGGGCGGCCGCCAGTGGTGGAGCGGGAGCACGTGGCCGCTGGCTGGGTGAGGTCACGTGGGGCGTCACCTTTTGTCCCTTATTTGGGAGTGAGAAAGTTGGCAACCCTAACTTGTAATAACAACAATATTAATGAAAGCGCAGCAGAAGTTACCAGATTCCTTGGATGCACGGATACGTAAATGTACAGATTAATTAACCGTGTTGAGCCGGAAGCATTGAGAATTGTCAGAGCGTTGCAAATTAGAAAATAACCCAGAGGATAAAAAGAGAAAATCTGTCACCATGTTTCTTGAAAATCTCTCAACATTTAACAAAGGGATAATCACTTAAGAATGAAAGAAAAATTCAAAGATGACTAAAAGGAAATCTCTCCCATTGAAGTTTATCCTTCTGATGCCAGAATTCTCTCTGATATCCCTCAGGTTCCTGTTATCTTCACTAATGGCTTAATCACTTTGAAACTTCCTTCAATGCAGTTTAAATATAGCTAAATTGTTGGGAGGCACAGATACAGTAGACAGATAGAAGCTTTCTCCCAGGATGGGAAAATCAAACACAACCGGGGTTGGTGGTGGAGGGATGATCGGGGCATTTAAGGCACTTCATGGATATGCGGGGAATGGAGGGCTAAGGATAATAATAATAATATATTCCTTTATTCGTCCCACAACGGGGAAATTTACAGCCCAGGCAGGATTACGCGCAGGCAGATAAGAGTTGGTCTTGGCATCATTTTCGACACAGACATTGTGGGCCGAAGGGCCTCTACTGTTCTGTAGAAACATAATATATTCCTTTATTCGTCCCACACCAGGGAAATTTACAAACATAGAAAATAGATGCAGGAGCATCTCTGGATTTAGTTTAGTTTAGAGCTACAGCGTGGAACAGGCCCTTCGGCCCACCGGGTCTCTACCGACCACTAGTTCACGCTGGTTTTATGTTATACCACGTTCCTGTCCTACCCCACTTTTAACCTAGAAACCCACACATCTTTGAGACATGGGAGGAAACCGGAGGAAATCCACGCAGTTTTCAGTTTAGTTTAGTTAAGTTTAGTTTAGAGATACAGCGCGGAAGCAGGACCCTACGGCCCACCGGGTCCACGCCGACCAGCGATCCCCGCACACTAACACTATCCCACACTCACTAGGGACAATTTTTACATTTACCAAGTCAATTAACCTACAAACCTGCACGTCTTTGGAGTGTGGGAGGAAACCGAAGGTACAGCAGGCAGTGAAGAAAGCCAATGGAATGTTGGCCTTCATAACAAGAGGAGTTGAGTATAGGAGCAAAGAGGTCCTTCTGCAGTTGTACAGGGCCCTAGTGAGACCGCACCTGGAGTACTGTGTGCAGTTTTGGTCTCCAAATTTGAGGAAGGATATTCTTGCTATTGAGGGCGTGCAGCGTAGGTTCACTAGGTTAATTCCCGGAATGGCGGGACTGTCATATGTTGAAAGACTGGAGCGACTAGGCTTGTATACACTGGAATTTAGAAGGGTGAGAGGGGATCTTATCGAAACGTATAAGATTATTAAGGGGTTGGACACGTTAGAGGCAGGAAACATGTACCCAATGTTGGGGGAGTCCAGAACAAGGGGCCACAGTTTAACAATAAGGGGTCGGCCATTTAGAACGGAGATGAGGAAAATCTTTTTCAGTCAGAGAGTTGTGAATCTGTGGAATTCTCTGCGTCAGACGGCAGTGGAGGCCAATTCTCTGAATGCATTCAAGAGAGAGCTGGATAGAGCTCTTAAGGATAGCAGAGTCAGGGGGTATGGGGAGAAGGCAGGAACGGGGTACTGATTGAGAATGATCAGCCATGATCACATTGAATGTCGGTGCTGGCTCGAAGGGCCGAATGGCCTAATCCTGCACCTATTGTCTATTGTCTATTATCTTGGAGAAAACCCAGGCAGGGCATGGCGTGAACGTCGGTGAGCGTGGTGGCATTCAGAGCATCCACCTCAAGTCTCCACAGGGCGTCGGCAACCGGCTTTGCTTTCCCTTGGATTGCCTGATGTCAACTACAGCGCGAAGTGCGAGTGGCGGATGTCCCGCGGTGAATAGCTCCCCGCGCTCGTACGAGCGGTGTACATGAGCGGCCGGTGATCCGTACGAATAGTGAAGGGACGGCCTTCCAACAGATAGTGGCAACGACGGACGGCGAGGTACGTGGCCAAAGGTAATCGCTCGGACGTGTGCTGTTCCCCGTCTGAGTGGTGATAAGTTTCCCACGGCAGAGGTTTTCACCTGCCATTGACTCGCTGTCCCACGGCAGCTCTCACGGCCCGGACAGTGGCATCAGTGGTGAGCGGGAATACCACATTGGGCCTCTGATGGGCCAGCGTAGTTGTGTCAGTAAAAGCCCTCTTTTGTTAATTATCAAAAAAATGATTGAATTATTAAAAAATAATATTTACAATAGAATAAAACAAAACAGAACTCACCACCATAGCACAAGACAAACAAATATGCTAAATTGACTACTGTACAACTATCTTACACTCCTTGTGTACGATCCATTCAATAGACAACAGGTGCAGGAGGAGGCCATTCAGCCCTTCCAGCCAGCACCACCATTCAATGTGATCATGGCTGATCATTCTCAATCAGTACCCCGTTCCTGCCTTCTCCCCGTACCCCCTGACTCCGCTATCATTAAGAGCTCTATCTAGCTCTCTCTTGAAAGCATCCAGAGAATTGGCCTCCACTGCCTTCTGAGGCAAAGAATTCTACAGATTCACAACTCTCTGACTGAAAAAGATTTTCCTCATCTCCGATCTAAATGGCCTAACCCTGTAGGTCCGGACGCTGTGGGCCTAGACAGTGAAGGCCCAGAGAGTGAAGGCCCAGACACTGTGGTAGGAAAAAAACTGCAGATGCTGGTTAAATTTACAAACATGCAGGTACAGCAGGCAGTGAAGAAAGCCAATGGAATGTTGGCCTTCATAACAAGAGGAGTTGAGTATAGGAGCAAAGAGGTCCTTCTGCAGTTGTACAGGGCCCTAGTGAGACCGCACCTGGAGTACTGTGTGCAGTTTTGGTCTCCAAATTTGAGGAAGGATATTCTTGCTATTGAGGGCGTGCAGCGTAGGTTTACTAGGTTAATTCCCGGAATGGCGGGACTGTCATATGTTGAAAGACTGGAGCGACTAGGTTTGTATACACTGGAATTTAGAAGGATGAGAGGAGATCTTATCAAAACGTATTAGATTATTAAGGGGTTGGACACGTTAGAGGCAGGAAACATGTTCCCAATGTTGGGGGAGTCCAGAACAAGGGGCCACAGTTTAAGGATAAGGGGGAGGTCTTTTAGGACCGAGATGAGAAAGTTTTTTTTTCACACAGAGAGTGGTGAATCTGTGGAATTCTCTGCCACAGAAGGTAGTTGAGGCCAGTTCATTGGCTATATTTAAGAGGGAGTTAGATGTGGCCCTTGTGGCTAAAGGGATCAGGGGGTATGGAGAGAAGGCAAGTACGGGATACTGAGTTGGATGATCAGCCATGATCATATTGAATGGCGGTGCAGGCTCGATGGGCCGAATGGCCTACTCCTGCACCTATTTTCTATGTTTCTATGAGGAAAAGCTTATTCAGCCAGAGAGTTGTGAATCTGTGGAATTCTCTGCCTCAAAAGGCAGTGGAGGCCAATTCTCTGAATGCATTCAAGAGAGAGCTAGATAGAGCTCTTAAGGATAGCGGAGTCAGGGGGTATGGGGAGAAGGCAGGAACGGGGTACTGATTGAGAATGATCAGCCATGATCACATTGAATGGCGGTGCTGGCTCGAAGGGCCGAATGGCCTTCTCCTGCATCTATTATCTATAAAATCTGTGCCTACCTTCCGGACACTGTAGGCCCGGACAGTGTAGGCCCGGAGGCCCGGGCGCCGCTTAACGGAGGCTGCGTAGCGACCCGCCTCCCGGCCCAGGCGGCCGCCTTCAGTGGAGAGGGAGCATGTGGCCGCTGGCTGGGTGAGGTCATGTGGGGCGCGGGGCGGTGACGTCACCCTTTGTCCTGTATTTGGGAGTGAGGAAGTTGACAACCCCCTTACCCAAACTCCATCCGTCTGCAGAAGGGTCTTGACCCGAAATGTCAAACGTATAAGATTATTAAGGGGTTGGACATGTTAGAGGCAGGAAACATGTTCCCAATGTTGGGGGAGTCCAGAACCAGGGGCCACAGTTTAAGAATAAGGGGTAGGCCATTTAAAACAGAGATGAGGAAAAACTTTTTTAGTCAGAGAGTTGTGAATCTGTGGAATTCTCTGCCTCAGGGCAGTGGAGGCCAATTCTCTGAATACATTCAAGAGAGAGCTAGATAGAGCTCTTAAGGATAGCGGAGTCAGGGGGTATGGGGAGAAAGCAGGAACGGGGTACTGATTGAGAATGATCAGCCATGATCACATTGAATGGCGGTGCTGTCTCGAAGGGCCGAATGGCGTACTCCTGCACCTATTGTCTATTGTCTATTGTCAACTGTCCATGTTCTCCACAGATGCCGCCGGACAAGCTGAGTTATTTTCAACTTTCCGTGTGTGTGTTTTTTTCTGTAAACCGGCATCTGCAGTTAGTTGCTTGTCTTTAATGAGCACAGTGATTGTCTTGAAGGTAGACACAAAATGCTGGAGTAACTCAGCGGGTCAGGCAGCATCTCAGGAGAGAAGGAATGGGTGACGTTTCGGGTCTTCAGTCTGAAGAAGGGTCTCAGCCCGAAACGTCACCCATTCCTTCTCTCCAGGGATGCTGCCTGACCTGCTGAGTTACTCCAGCACCTTGTCTACCTTCAATTTGAGCCAGCATCTGCATTTATTTTCCTGCAGTGATTGTCTTGGTGATCAGGCCTCTCGTTCCTGCACCAAGTGCAGCCTGAGGCTCCTTGTCCCAGATTGTTGACGATTGCCTCCTTTTTGTTGCGTTGCGTTTCAAGCACACAAATTAATCATGTCAAAGGCAAGTTATTTCTGTTCTCAGCTAGGTACGGGCACAATTGCATATTTGGCATCCACGTTCTGCTGTCAGTTGGACGAGATTTAAGTAATGTCATTCACGGTTTTGTTTTACATTATAATTAACGCAAACTGTGGAAAATATTGATGTAACGTTGAGCAAGATGCTATATTTACTGCTGCTTGACATCAGGAAATTGCCTGCTCCACTTACAGTTACAATCATGACAATTTCCCTAATTTAGTGTGGTCTTAAAATGGAATCTGATATTTAAAACAACATAAAGCTCGTGGGAGAACTGGGAAGGAGGAGGGGATAGAGAGGGGGAGGGCAGGAGGGATCACAGAGGGGGAGCAGTGAGAGAGGATGCTGCTAAACTCTCGATGAAGAGAGGAGGAGAACTTCTTCAAAGTAGACAAACCTTGAAGAAAATTCCCAGCGGCAAGATGTGTAGGAATAAAAACTGCAGATGCTGGTTCAAATCGAAGGTAGAAACAAAATGCTGGAGTAACTCAGCGGGTCAGGCAGCATCTCTGGAGTACATGGATAGGTGACGTTTCACAGAGTGCTGGAGTAACTCAGCGGGTCAGGCAGCATCTGTGGAGAACATGGATAGGTGACGTTTCACAGAGTGCTGAAGTAACTCAGCGGGTCAGGCAGCATCTCTGGAGAGAAGGAATGGGTGCATTATGTTTCTACCTTCGATTTGAACCAGCATCTGCAGTTATTTTCCTACACATCGTGCCGCTCCACTGAGACTTCTCCTCAAGGTATGTCTACTTTGAAGAAGTTCTCGTCCTCTCTTCATCGAGAGTTTAGAAACTCCACACTTTTATACAAAATCATGAGTTGAATCGTGACAATTAAACACTCTTGATTATTGGAACGTGTCATTGGGATACAGATAATGGTTTATTGGGAACGTGTCATTGGGATACAGATAATGGTTTATTGGGAACGTGTCATTGGGATACAGATAATGGTTTATTGGGAACGTGTCATTGGGATACAGATAATGGTTTATTGGGAACGTGTCATTGGGATACAGATAATGGTTTATTGGGAACGTGTCATTGGGATACAGATAATGGTTTATTGGGAACGTGTCATTGGGATACAGATAATGGTTTATTGGGAACGTGTCATTGGGATACAGATAATGGTTTATTGGGAACGTGTCATTGGGATACAGATAATGGTTTATTGGGAACGTGTCATTGGGATACAGATAATGGTTTATTGGGAACGTGTCATTGGGATACAGATAATGGTTTATTGGGAACGTGTCATTGGGATACAGATAATGGTTTATTGGAACGTGTCATTGGGATACAATAGACAATAGACAATAGACAATAGGTGCAGGAGTAGGCCATTCAGCCCTTCGAGCCAGCACCGCCATTCAATGCGATCATGGCTGATCACTATCAATCAGTACCCCGTTCCTGCCTTCTCCCCATACCCCCTCACTCCGCTATCCTTAAGAGCTCTATCCAGCTCTCTCTTGAAAGCATCCAACGAACTGGCCTCCACTGCCTTCTGAGGCAGAGAATTCCACACCTTCACCACCCTCTGACTGAAAAAGTTCTTCCTCATCTCCGTTCTAAATGGCCTACCCCTTATTCTCAAACTGTGGCCCCTTGTTCTGGACTCCCCCAACATTGGGAACATGTTATCTGCCTCTAATGTGTCCAATCCCCTAATTATCTTATATGTTTCAATAAGATCCCCCCTCATCCTTCTAAATTCCAGTGTATACAAGCCCAATCGCTCCAGCCTTTCAACATATAATGGTTTATTGGGAACGTGTCATTGGGATACAGATAATGGTTTATTGGGAACGTGTCATTGGGATACAGATAATGGTTTATTGGGAACGTGTCATTGGGATACAGATAATGGTTTATTGGGAACGTGTCATTGGGATACAGATAATGGTTTATTGGGAACGTGTCATTGGGATACAGATAATGGTTTATTGGAACGTGTCATTGGGATACAGATAATGGTTTATTGGGAACGTGTCATTGGGATACAGATAATGGTTTATTGGGAACGTGTCATTGGGATACAGATAATGGTTTATTGGGAACGTGTCATTGGGATACAGATAATGGTTTATTGGAACGTGTCATTGGGATACAGATAATGGTTTATTGGGAACGTGTCATTGGGATACAGATAATGGTTTATTGGAACGTGTCATTGGGATACAGATAATGGTTTATTGGGAACGTGTCATTGGGATACAGATAATGGTTTATTGGAACGTGTCATTGGGATACAGATAATGGTTTATTGGGAACGTGTCATTGGGATACAGATAATGGTTTATTGGGAACGTGTCATTGGGATACAGATAATGGTTTATTGGGAACGTGTCATTGGGATACAGATAATGGTTTATTGGGAACGTGTCATTGGGATACAGATAATGGTTTATTGGAACGTGTCATTGGGATACAGATAATGGTTTTTTCCTACACTTCCAGTGGACGGCACGGTGGCGCAGCTGGTAGAGTTGCTGCCTCACAGCACCACAGACCAGGCTTAGATCCTGATCTCGGGTGCTGGCTGTGTGGAGTTTGCACGTTCTCCCTGTGACCGTATGGGTTTCCCAGGAGGGCTCCGGTATCCTCCCACTCTCCAAAGACGTGCGGGATTGTAGGTTCAATTCTTCTGTAAAATTGCCCCTAGTGTGTAAGTCAGAGGATGCATCAATGGGAATAAATAGTACGAGTGTGAGCAGGTGATGAATGGTCAGTGTAGACTCGGTGGGCTGCAGGGCCTGTTTCCATGCTGTATCTCCTAACTATACTAAACGGTGGCACGGTGGCGCAGCGGTAGAGTTGCTGCCTTATAGCGAATGCAGCGCCGGAGACCCGGGTTCCATCCTGACTAGGGGCGCCGCCTGTACGGAGTTTGCACGTTCTCCCCATGACCTGCGTGGGTTTTCTCCGAGATCCCACACTCCAAAGACGTGCGGGTTTGTAGGTTAATTGACTCGGTAAATGTAAAAATTGTCCTTAGTGGGTGTAGGATAGTGTTAATGTGCGGGGATCGCTGGGCGGCGCGGACTCGGTGGGCCGAAGGGCCTGTTTCCGCGCTGTATCTCTAAATCTGAAAAAAAGATCTAAACTATTTTGATTCTTGTGAGTTAGGAGAAATGCAATGAGAAATAATAGTAAGTGTGAAACTTGAAGAAGGGTCCCAACCCGAAACGTCACCTATCCATGTTCCACACAGATGCTGCCTGACCCGCTGAGTTACTCCAGAACTCTGTGAAATGTCACCTATCCATGTTCTCCACAGATGCTGCCTGACCCGCTGAGTTACTCCAGCACTCTGTGAAACGTCACCTATCCATGTTCACCACAGATGCTGCCTGACCTGCTGAGTTATTCCAGCACTCTGTGTCTTTTAATAGTAAGTGAGATATAGGTTCTAAATATAACAGAAAGCTCTTTTTAATGAAGTTTGAAGTAGCATTAGGGAAATGAATAGTGGGGCATCAAGGTGGAACAGCGCGAGGTGTACAGCACACCTCGGGTTGTCAACTGTCCCGTATTAGCCGGGACATCCCATATTTTGGCCAAATTGGTTTGTCCCGTACGGGACCGCCCTTGTCCCGTATTAGGCCCATGGGCCGCTGTAGGCCCGGACACTGTAGGCCCAGACGCTGTAGGCCCTGACAGTTTAGGTCCCAACACTCTAGGTTTCTGACATTTTACCTCCGGACAGTGTAGGCCCGGGCGCCACCTAACGGAGGTTGCTTAGCAACCCGCCTCCCGGCCAGGGCGGCCACCATTGGAGGAGCGGGAGCACGTGGCCGCTGACTGGGTGAGGTGACGTAGGGCGGTGACGTCACCTTGTCCCGTATTTGGGAGTCAAGTCAAGTCAATTACATTTGTATAGCACATTTAAAAACAACCCACGTTGACCAAAGTGCTGTACATCTGATTAGGTTCCAATGGGAAAAAAAATGAAATACAGTAGCACGCAAACAGTTCACAGAGCCTCCTCAATGGGCCTCAAACGCTAGGGAGTAGAAATAGGTTTTGAGCCTGGACTTAAAGGAGTCGATGGAGGGGGCAGTTCTGATGGGGAGAGGGATGCTGATCCACAGTCTAGGAGCTGCAACCGCAAAAGCGCGGTCACTCCTGAGCTTAAGCCTAGACCGCGGGATAGTGAGTTGCCCCAAGTCGGCCGACCTGAGGGACCTGGAGTTAGAAAGGGGGGTTAGAAGATTTTTGATGTAGGGGGGGAAGTGTCCATTTAGGGCTTTATACGTGAATAGGAGGAGCTTGAAGTTGATTCTGTACCGTACAGGGAGCCAGTGGAGAGAGGCCAGAATCGGGGTGATGTGGTCCCTTTTACGGGTACCCGTCAGGAGTCTCGCTGCGGCGTTTTGGACCAGTTGCAGGCGGGACAGGGAAGATTGGCTGATCCCAGTGTATAGGGAGTTGCAGTAGTCTAGGCGGGAGGAAATGAAAGCGTGAATGATTTTTTCTGTGTCGTCGAATTGGAGGAAAGGTTTCATTTTAGCTATGGTTCGAAGTTGGAAGAAGCTGGCTTTTACCACAGCGTTGACTTACTTATCAAATTTTAATGCAGAGTCAAATATCATGCCGAGTTTTTTGACATGCGGTTTGACTAGGCAGGATAGACTTCCAAGACTGCCTGTTATCAATTTGATGGAGTCGGGGGGGGGGCCGAATAGGATGATCTCAGACTTGCTCTAATTTAATTGGAGATAGTTGGCAACCCCTAAGCACATCCACCCCTCCATCCCTCTGTTAATGTGGACAGCCTCACAGTAGAAATACATTCACTGTCACCCTGCGCTCCTCGAAAGCTGTTGCATTTAAGATTCTGCACACGTCTCTGTACTGCACTGATGAGCTGGCTGGGTAGAGAAATGTTCAGTGATTGCAAACTGAAAAACGCTGACTCTGCAAGTAAACTAGGACATTAGTGCTGTTATATTAGTAGCTTCAAAACAGGAAAGTAGGACAGATAGCCCGAAGAGACAGTAACTGAGAATAGTCGCAGCCGGGAGTACGTGTGTTGTTACACAGAGCGTGGTGTAGGGTCGCCAACTGTCCCGTATTTGCGGGACATCCTGTATTTTGGGCTAATTTGGCTTGTCCCGTACGGGACTGCCCTTGTCCCGTATTAGGCCCGGGGGGCGCTGTAGGCACGGACACTGTAGGCCCGGACACTGTGGGCCCGGACACTGGGGGCCCGGACGGAGTGGGCCCGGACACTGTAGGATCTAACACTGTGGGCCCGGACACTGTGGGCCCGGACAGTGTGGGCCCGGACACTGTAGGCCCGGACACTGTGGGCCTGGACACTGAGGGCTCGAACACTGCGGGCCCTGACACTGTGGGCCCGGACTGTGTGGGCCCGGACACTGTGGGCCCGGACAGTGTGGGCTCGGACACTGGGGGCTCGAACACTGCGGGCCCTGACACTGTGGGCCCGGACAGTGTGGGCCCGGACACTGTAGGCCCTGACAGTGTGGGCCCGGACAGTGTGGGCCCGGACACTGTGGGCCCGGACACTGGGGGCCCGGACACTGGGGGCTCGAACACTGCGGGCCCTGACACTGTGGGCCCGGACACTGTAGGCCCGGACACTGTGGGCCCGGACACTGGGGATTCGAACACTGCGGGCCCACACACTGCGGGCGTGAACACTGTAGGCCCGGACACTGGGGGCTCGAACACTGTAGGCCCGGACACTCTAGGCCTGGACACTGTAGGTCCGGGCACTCTAGGCCCGGACACTCTAGGCCCGGATACTGTAGGTCCGGACACTCTAGGCCCGGACACTGGGGGCTCGAACACTGTAGGCCCGGACACTCTAGGCCCGGACACTGTAGGTCCGCACACTCTAGGCCCGGACACTGGGGGCTCGAACACTGTATGCCCGGACACTGGGGGCTCGAACACTGTAGGCCCGGACACTCTAGGCCCGGACACTCTAGGCCCGGACACTGTAGGTCCGGAGACCCAGGCGCCGCCTAATGGAGGTTGCGTAGCAACCTGCCTCCCGGCCCGGGCGGCCGCCATCGGTGGAGCGGGAGCACATGGCTGCTGGCTGGGTGAGGTGGGGCACGGGGCGGTGACGTCACCTTGTCCCGTATTTGGGTGTGAGGAAGTTGGCAACCCCTAGGGTGGTGGGTGCCAGGGGTCGGGGTGGAGGCAGATACGATAGTGGTGTTTAAGAGGCTTTTGGATAGGCACGTGGATATGCAGGGAATGGAGGGATGTGGATCACGTGTAGGTGGATAAGTGTTAGTCGTGGCATCATGTTCTGCACAGATATAAGGAGCCGAAGGGCCTGTTCCTGTGCTGTGCTGTGCTTTATTCTAGCTAACAGAATTACCAGTCAGAATTGACAGCAGTGCGTTTCAGTGTACACTACCACAGTGTACACTACTGCAGTGTACACTACCACAGTGTACACTACCACAGTGTACATTAAAGCAGTGTACACTACCGCAGTGTACACTACCGCAGTGTACACTACCAGTGTACACTACCAGTGTACATTAAAGCAGTGTACACCACCGCAGTGTACACTACTGCAGTGTACACTACCGCAGTGTACATTAAAGCAGTGTACACTACCGCAGTGTACACTACCGCAGTGTACACCACCGCAGTGTACATTAAAGCAGTGTACACTACCACAGTGTACACTACCAGTGTACACTATCACAGTGTACACTACTGCAGTGTACATTAAAGCAGTGTACACTACCGCAGTGTACACTACCTCAGTGTACACTACTGCAGTGTACACTACTGCAGTGTACACTACTACTCCAGAGCACACTACGCCTGTGCACTCTACCATTATCCATGTTCTCCACAGATGTTCTTGTCAGAGTGAGGCCCAGCGCAAATTGGAGGAACAGCACCTCATATTTCGCTTGGGTGGTTTACACCCCAGCGGTATGAACATTGAACATTGACTTCTCTAACTTCAGATAGTCCCTGCTTTCCCTCTCTATCCCCTCCCCCTTCCGAGTTCTCCCACTAGTCTTCCTGTCTCCGACTACATTCTATCTTTGTCCCGCCCACTCCCCTGACATCAGTCTGAAGAAGAGTCTCGACCCGAAACGTCACCCATTCCTTCTCTCCCGAGATGCTGCCTGACCTGCTGAGTTACTCCAGCATTTTGTGAAACATCACCTATCCATGTTCTCCACAGATGCTGCCTGACCCGCTGAGTTATTCCAGCACTCTGTGAAACGTCACCTATCCATGTTCTCCAGAGATGCTGCCTGACCCGCTGAGTTATTCCAGCACTCTGTGAAACGTCACCTATCCATGTTCTCCAGAGATGCTGCCTGACCCGCTGAGTTACTCCAACACTCTGTGTTCTTTTTGTGTATTAACTGGCATCTTCAGTTCCATGATTATAAGTCTTTGATTACATTGGCTGCCGTTCCAAGGCGGTGTGAGAGTTACATTAGTACTAGGATCACTTCACTCACAGGATACAAATCCTGAAAAGCGAGCGGGCAAGATCATCTCTGACCCCTCTCACCCTGGCCACAAACTCTTCCCTCTGGAAGGTGACTCCGGACGGTCAAAGCAGCCACAGCCAGACATAAAAACAGCTTTTTTCTGCGAGTGTTAGCTCTACTCAACAACCAAACGTCTGTCGTCTCTTTTTGCTCTGGTTTATTTCACTCACCTGTTGTTGTATTCTTAATGTTTTAATGTTTTATGCTTTATTCTTAATTGTTTACTGTATGTTCGTGTTGTTACTTGTGAGTGGAGCACCAAGGCACATTCCTTGTATGTGTATGTACTTGGCCAATTAACCTATGTAGGAAAATAACTGCAGACGCTGGTACAAATCAATCTGAAGAATGGCCTCGACCCGAAACGTCACCTGTTCCTTCTCTCCCGAGATGCTGCCTGACCCGCTGAGTTACTCGTTTAAACTTTGCCTCTCTGTCTCACCTTAAAGCTATGTCCTCCAGTATTTCATTTTCCCACCCTGGGGGAAAAGGTTCTGTCTACCCGATCTGTGCTGAAGAAACTTTTAACTTCCTCTCAATATGAAAAATCAGTAAAGAGCTGACCAGTGCAATGCTCATAATGAAATAAATGAGGTCAGAAAAAAAGATAAACAAAATTTACAGCTCCAATTCCATGTCGCAACTCACTGTAAATGACTCAATTGCAATCATTTACACCGATCAGGCAAAACATTATGACCCGATGAGCCAAAACATTATGCCCACCTGCCTAATATACTGTTGGTCCTCCTTGTGCAGCCCCATACGCAGCAGGGTGCGATGCACTGTGTATTGTGACACATTCCTCCCGTGACCACCATTAACATTTTCCGTGACTTGTGCCACAGTCGACCTTCTGTCGGTTCGGACCAGACGGGATAGCCTTCGTTGCCCTCGCGCATCGATGAGCCTTGGGCGCCCAACTCCCTGTCTGTCGCCGGTTTGTGGTTTGTCCCTCCTCGGACCACTGTCGGTAGGTACTCACCACTGCTGACCGGGAGCACCCCACAAGCCTTGCCGTTTCAGAGATGCTCTGACCCAGTCGTCTGGCCAGAACAATTTGGCCCTTGTCAAAGTCGCTCAGGTCTTTACTCCTGCCCATTTCTCCACATCAACTTCAAGAACTGACTGTTCACTTGCTGCCTAATATATCCCACCCCTTGACAGGTGTCATTGTATCAAGACAATCAATATTATTCACTTGGCCTGTCAGTGGTCATAATGTTTTGGTTCATCTTTCAGATGACTCGTTAGCACATGAGACAATAAACTCAACTCAACAAAACCTATTTAGAATTAATTCAAAGCATAACGTGTTGGAAGATCTCAGGGGGTTGGTCAGTCAGCATCTGTGGAGGGAATGGAGAGATGACATTTCAGGTTGGGGCCATTCTCCACAGATGCTGCCTGATCTCGGGCACACTGTACTTTGCCTGGGATTCCAGCCTCTGCAGATCCTGGTGTTTCCAGCCTCTCCTCAAACTGCATTGCCTTGTTCAGATTTATTGCACAGAATCAAACTTCATGGTCTGCCGAGACAACCTCATATTGCAGCACAAGATTCATTTTACAAGCTGTGCTGCTGAGACATTTATTGCAGGAGGGGGGTGAATTGCCACCCCCTTCTGTACCGTACATGATTTTTCTTTGCATGAAATAAACAATAGACAATAGGTGCAGGAGGAGGCCATTTGGCCCTTCGAGCCAGCACCACTATTCAATGAGATCACGGCTGATCATTCTCAATCAGTACACGTTTAAACCGTAATGTTGTATTCTTAACGTTTTAATGTTTTATGCTTTATTCTTAATTGTTTACTGTATGTTCGTGTTGTCATTTGTGAGCGGAGCACCAAAGCACATTCCTTGTATGTGTACATACTTGGCCAATAAACTTATTCATTTATTCACCTTCAATTGTTTTTGTCCTTGACTGCAGGCTCTCTTTGCAAATGCCGTGTCCTCGCTGGTCTGTGTGGACCCGGTGGGCCGAAGGGCCTGCTTCCACGCTGTATCTCCAAACTAAACTAAACACAAAATGCTGGAGTAACTCAGCGGCATCTCTGGAGAGAAGGAATGGGTGACGTTTCGGGTCGAGACCTTTCTTCAGACTGATGTCAGGGGGGCGGGATAAAGAAAGGATGTAGACGGAGACAGGAAGACAGTGGGAGTTTCTAAACTCTCGATGAAGAGGAGGAGAACTTCTTCAAAGTAGACACCTTGAGGAGAAGTCGCAGTGGAGCGGCACGATGTGTAGGAATAAAAACTGCAGATGCTGGTTCAAACCGAAGGTAGAAACAAAAGCACCCATTCCTTCTCTCCAGAGATGCTGCCTGACCCGCTGAGTTACTCCAGCACTCTGTGAAACATCACCTATCCATGTTCTCCACAGATGCTGCCTGACCTGCTGAGTTACTCCAGCATTTAGTGATACCTTCGATTTGTACCAACATTTGCAGATATTTTCCTAAACTAAACTAAAGATCAGCCGTGATTGAATGGCGGGGTGGACTCGATGGGCCGAACGGCCTCATTCCACTCGGCCATCTTGTGAAGGTGTGAGTGTGTGGCAGCGTGTCCTACCTCCGTTGGGGCCGGGGTCCGGGGGTCCCACACTGATGCCACCCCAGGATCTGCCAGTCCAGCCGCGCTCCCGCTTGACCTTCATCTTCCTCCTCTTGTCCCACTCGTCCTGCTGGAGCTGGGCCCGAGCCCGCAGGTCCTCCTGCTCCTTCTGTTCACGCTTGCCGATTGACTGAATGGTCCCACTCTTCACCACAGGAGCGTTTAATCCCGGCCACAGGAAGCCAGCTCGTCCTGGAAAAAAACAAAGCGGGACATTCACTTACGATGCATTCGGCCAAGTTAATAACATTTCAAGATCAGTTTATTGTCACGTGCACCAATTACGGTACAGTGAAATTTGAGTTACCAATACAGCCATACTAAGTGAAAAGCAACAAGACACACAGTCTGAAGAAGGGTCTCGATCCGAAACGTCACCCATTCCTTCTCTCCAGAGATGCTGCCTGACCTGCTGAGTTACTCCAGCACTCTGTGAAACGTCACCTATCCATGTTCTCCACAGATGCTGCCTGACCCGCTGAGTTACTCCAGCATTTTGTGAATAAATACCTTCGATTTGTACCAGCATCTGCGGTTATTTTCCTACACAGCCACGTAAAATAAAAGTTACCATGAACATCCACCACAGCAGGTTCCACATTCCTCACTGTGATGGAAGGTAATAAAGTCCAACCATCTTCCTCTTTGTTCACCCGCGGTCGGGGCTTTTGAACCGTCCGTAGTCGCTGCTGCCGACTGTCCGAGGCCCTCGCGTCGGGGCGATCGGAACTCCCCGCGTCGGGGCGGTTCAACATTCTGCGGCACGGAGCTCCCGAGTCGGCCTCTTCTCACCAGAGACTGCGGGCTTCGCGGTGTTAAAGTCCACAGGCCCCGCGGTACAAACATACAACATGAGCTCAGGGCATGGAGAGGTACGAGCGGCTGGGATGTTGTAGCCATGACTGAAAGCTGGTTAAGGGAGGGGCAGGACTGGCAGCTCAATGTTCCGGGGTACAGGAACTTCAGCAGAGGCAGGGGTGAGGGACAAAGAGGAGGGGTGAGGGGAGGTTGCATTGTTGGTTAAGGATGATGTCATTTTTTAAAAGTTTTTTTTAGATTTAGAGATACAGCGCAGAAACAGGCCCTTCGGCCCACCAGGTCAGCGCTGACCAGCGATCCCCGCACACTAACACTATCCTACACCCACTAGGGATAATTTTTACATTTGCCCAGCCAATTAACCTACATACCTGTATGTGTTTGGAGTGTCATGGTAGTGCTAGACACTGTCATGTCATGGCAGTGGTAGACACAAAATGCTGGGGTAACTCAGCGGGTCAGGCAGCACCTCTGGAGAGAAGGGATGAGATGCTGCCTGACCCGCTGAGTTACTCCAGCATTTTGTGTCCACCTTTGATTTAAACCAGCACCTGCAGTTCCCTCCTACAGGTCATGTCACGGCTGTGTTCAGAGGTGACATGACGGACGGTTCGTCTAGTGAGGCCGTGCGGGTGGAGCTGAGGAACAAGAGGTGACACCTTGTTTGGGGTGTACTACAGACCCCCGAATAGTCAACGGCAACGAGAAGAACAAAGATGCCAAGATTGCAGACAGCTGCAGGTCACATAAGCTTGTTGTAGTAGGGGATTTAAACTTGCCCAATATAGACTGGGGAAAATCATAGTGTGAAGGATTAAGGTGGGGTGCAATTCCTCAAACGAGTTCAGGAGAGTTTTCTCAAGCAGTATGTGGAGGCCCCCATACATCAGAGGGCAACGCTGGATCTAGTATTGGGAGATTGGGAAGGGCAACTTAATGAAGTGTGTGTGGAGGAGCCTTTTGGGACCAGTGACCACAGTTCGATTAGGTGTAGGATAGTTATGGATTGGGATGGAGAGGGGAGGCCAATTAAAACTGAGGTGAGGAAAGACCTTTTCACCCAGAGAGTTGTGAATTTATGGAGTTTTCTGCCACAGAAGGCAGTGGAGGCCAAATCACAATGAATTTGAAAGGGTTAGACAGAGCTCATGTTAAAATGCTATCCCAACGTTTAACAAACAGTTAGACAGGCACATGGATAGGGCAGGTTTGGAGGGATATAAACAATAGGTGCAGGAATAGGCTATTCGGCCCTTCAAGTCAGCACTGCCATTCAATATGATCATGGCTGATCATCAAGAATCAGTACCCCATTCCTGCTTTCTCCCCATATCCCTCGATTCCGTTAGCCCGAAGAGCTAAATCTCCCTCTTCAATAACAGCGATAGGTCAATGCACTGTCTGGAAATAGGATGTTCAAGTCAGATACTTTCATGTTACAATCCCTCTAAAAATGACCATCTCCAGTAAGAAGCATAAATCATTGGAAACTGTTAGCATTACACCATCCATTTCACAATTTCTCACACCTGTTGAATACAAAAATTAGAACAGTACCAAGATTAAAGGGGAGGCCATTTAAAACTGAGGTGAGAAGAAACTTTTTCACCCAGAGAGTTGAGAATTTGTGGAATTCTCTGCCACAGAGGGCAGTGGAGGCCAATTCACTGGATGAATTTAAAAGAGAGTTAGATAGAGCTCTAGTGGCTAGTGGAATCAAGGGATATGGGGAGAAGGCAGGCACGGGTTACTGATTGAGAATGATCAGCCATGATCACAATGAATGGCGGTGCTGGCTCGAAGGGCTAAATGGCCTCCACCTGCACCTATTTTCTATGTTTCTAGTACAGCACATGAAGGGTCCTTCAGCCTACAATGTCCGTGCCAAACATGCTGTCAAAATAAACTCCTCTCCTCTGTCTGCACTTGCTCCATATCCCTCCATTCCCTCCATATCCGCGTGCCTATCTAGATGCCACGATCGTACCTGCCTCCACCACTACACACTCCAGAACAAGGGGCCACAGTTTAAGAATAAGGGGTAGGCCATTTAGAACTGAAATGAGGAAAAGCTTTTTTTCAGTCAGAGAGTTGTGAATCTGTGGAATTCTCTGCCTCAGAAGGCAGTGGAGGCCAATTCTCTGAATGCATCCAAGAGAGAGCTAGATAGAGCTCTTAAGCATAGCGGAGGAGGCCATTCGGCCCTTTGAGCCAGCACCGACATTCAATGTGATCATGGCCGATCATTCTCAATCAGTACCCCGTTCCTGCCTTCTCCCCATACCTCCTGACTCCGCTTTCCTTAAGAGCTCTATCTAGCTCTCTCTTGAATGCATTCAGAAAATTGGCCTCCACTGCCTTCTGAGGCAGAGAATTCCACAGATTTATAGCTCTCTGACTGAAAAAGTTTTTCCTCATCTCAGTTCTAAATGGCCTACCCCTTATTCTTAAACTGTGGCCCCTGGTTCTGGACTCCCCAAATTTGGGAACATGTTTCCTGCCTCTAACGTGTCCAACCCCTTAATAATCTTATACGTTTCGATGAGATTCCCTCTCATCCTTCTAAATTCCTGTGTATACAAGCCTAGTCGCTCCAGTCTTTCAACATATGACAGTCCCGCCATTCCGGGAATTAACCTAGTAAACCTACGCTGCACGCCCTCAATAGCAAGAATATCCTTCCTCAAATTTGGAGACCCTAACTGCACACATTGTACTCCAGGTGCGGTCTCACTAGGGCCCTGTACAACTGCAGAAGGACCTCTTTGCTCCTATACTCAACGCTGCGAAACCTTACGAAATATGGTAAGTGGAAGCATCGTAGGTGGAGGAGCATCTGTAGTTGCTTACCTTCACCGACCATCTGTCCTCTGTTCAAATCTTTCTTGAGCCTCCTCTTGGTTCGCTTGCCCCTGCCCTTGCGTGCGCCGGCCCCAGACTCTGCCAGCACTCCCCGCCATAACTCCTCCGCCGTCACTGGAAGACAAAAACATTTTCAACGTGAAGGAAACCACAAAGTGTGGGCCTGGCACAGTGGTGCAGCGGTGGAGCTGCTGCCTTACAACGCCAGACACCTGTGATCCATCCCGACCACAAGTGCTGTCTGAACGCAGTTTGCACATAGAAACATGGAAATATGAAAAATAGGTGCAGGAGGAGGCCATTCGGCCCTTCGAGCCAGCACCGCCATTCATTGTGATCATGGCTGATCATCCACAATCAGTAACCCGTGCCTGCCTTCTCTCCATATCCCTTGATTACGCTAGCCCCTAGAGCTCTATCTAACTCTCTTTTAAATTCATCCAGTAAATTGATCCAGACATCAGTCTGAAGAAGGGTCTCGACCCGAAACGTCACCCATTCCTTCTCTCTTGACCTGCTGAGTTACTCCAGCATTTTGTGAAAGGCATATTAAGGGATTGGACACGCTGGAGGCAGGAAACATGTTCCCGATGTTGGGGAAGTCCAGAACCAGGGGCCACAGTTTAAGAATAGAAACATAAAAACATAGAAAATAGGTGCAGGAGGAGGCCATTCGGCCCTTTGAGCCAGCACCGCCATTCATTGTGATCATGGCTGATCATCCACAATCAGTAACCCGTGCCCAATAAGGGGTAGGCCATTTAGAATGGCCTCCTCCTGCACCTATTGTCTATTGTCTTGAGGTGTAAATAACAACGTCTGATGTAATGTGTGGCCATATGCATGGAAACAGAACAACTCATCAAAGAAAACGTCATGTGGTCTGATCATAGTCAGTGTCGAGGAGATGGAATGATGGAGTCTTTATGGTGGCGGAACAGTGACACAGCGGGTAGAGCTGCTGCCTCACAGCGCCAGAGTGTGGGCTCCATCCAGATTATAGACTGCAGAAATATGACATGGAAACAGCCCCTTCAGCCCATGGAGTCCACACCGACCGGCGATCACCGCTTGCTCACTAACACTATCCTACACACACGAGGGATAATTCACAATTTTTTACCGAAGACAAACAACCTACAAACCTGCACATCTTTGGAGTGTGGGGGGAAACCGGAGCACCCGGTTTCAATTCAACTCCCCCTCCCATTCCCAATCTGACCTTTCTGTCCTGGGCCTCCTCCATTGTCAGAGTAAGGCCCAGCGCAAATTGGAGGAACAGCACCTTATATTTTGCGGGTAGTTTACACCCCAGCGGTATGAACATTGACTTCTCTAACTTCAGGTAGCCCCTGCTTTCCCTCTCCAGCCCCTCCCCCTTCCCAGTTCTCCCACCAGTCTTCCTGTCTCCGACTACATCCTATCTCTGTCCCACCCCCTCCCCTGACATCAGTCTGAAGAAGGGTCTCGACCCGAAACGTCACCCAATCCTTCTCTCCAGAGATGCTGCCTGACCCACTGAGTTACTCCAGAATTTTGCGTCTACCTTCGATTTTAACCAGCATCTGCAGTTTTTTCCTGCACCCGGAGAATACCCGCGCAGGTCACACGGAGAAGATACAAACTCCGTACAGACAGCACCTGTGGTCAGGATGGAACCCGGGTCTCTGGAGCTGTGTGGCAGCAACTCTACTGCTGTACTACTGTGCTGTCCCACTAGTGTGAGACCTCGGGTGCAGTCTGTGCGGTTCTCTACGTTCTCCCCGTGACCTGCGTGGGTTTCCTCCAGGTGCTCTGGTTTCCTCCCGCATCGCAGAGACGTGCAGGTTTGTAGGTTAATTGGTCCGCTGTAAATTATCCCAGCGTGCAGGGTGTGGGTGTGAAGGTGGGACAACATACACCAATCAGCCAAAACACTGTGACCACCGACAGACCAAGTGAACAACATTGATTATCTTGTTACAATGGCACCTGTCAAGGGGTGGGATATATTAGGCAGCAAGTGAACAGTCAGTTCTTGAAGTTGATGTGTTGGATGCAGGAGAAATGGGCAGGAGTAAAGACCTGAGCGACTTTGACAAGGGCCAAATTGTTATGGCCAGACGACTGGGTCAGAGCATCTCTGAAACGGCAAGGCTTGTGGGGTGCTCCCGGTCAGCAGTGGTGAGTACCGACCGACAGTGGTCCGAGGAGGGACAAACCACAAACCGGCGACAGACAGGGTGTTGGGCGCCCAAGGCTCATCGATGCGCGAGGGCAACGAAGGCTATCCCGTCTGGTCCGAACCGACAGAAGGTCGACTGTGGCACAAGTCACAGAAAATGTTAATGGTGGTCACGGGAGGAATGTGTCACAATACACAGTGCATCGCACCCTGCTGCGTATGGGGCTGCACAAGGAGGACCAACAGCATATTAGGCAGGTAGTCATAATGTTGTGGCTCATCAGCTCAAAATGTTTTGGCTGATCGGTGTAGAATAAGTCAACAGTTGAACTGGTTGGTCTGGGCTCGGTGGGCCTGTTTCCATGCTTTCTCCCGGCACTAAGCGAAACTTTCCTATGTTTCTCTGTTTCTATTCTGAAGTGAACAGTCAGATATGATAACGTTCTCCAATGATATCTGTGACAGCGCGGTGGTGACTGGCATGTTGCGGGGCTGTTTAGAAAGTGCTAATTGAAACTGAGATATCTGCCAACGTTTGACCTACTCAGCGGTTCGTGCTGTCCAAGCACATTTCAGTAGGGTTTGTGATGAGCCAGTGAAGACTTTGGGGAAAGTGCTCAACCCCCTACCTCCTGCATTATGCATGACACTGCTAATTCAGTGTCGCTGTCAGCTTATCACAGCGCCTGCCTCACTACCGCGTGGAGCAGAAATATAGAAAACAGGTGCAGGAGGAGGCCATTTGGCTCTTCGAGCCAGCTCCACCGTACATTGTGATCATGGCTGATCATCCACAATCAGTAACCCGTGCCTGCCTTCTCCCCATATCCCTTGATTCCACTAGCCCCTAGAGCTCTATCTAACTCTCTTTTAAATTCATCCAGTGAATTGGCCTCCACTGCCCTCTGTGGCAGAGAATTCCATGAATTCACATCTCTCTGGGTGAAAAGGTTTTTTCTCACCTCAGTTTTAAATGGTCTCCCCTTTATTCTTAGACTGTGGCCCCTGGTTCTGGACTCCCCCAACACTGGGAACATGTTTCCTGCCATGAAACACTCTTTCCCCTTGAGCCACCTTCCGTGTCATATTACATCATGTCTTCCGGAAGTACTGATCTGGATACAGGCTTGTGAGAGCAAGTGAGTTGTTCAAGTCTTTTCATTTTGGAATACAAATATGTTCACTTGCAAACTCAAGCTTATCATAGAGTCATGATGGCAAAGGCTCTTCGTCCCAACGGCCAACATGCCCCAGCTACACTCATCCCTCCAAACCTGTCCTATCCATGTACCTGTCAAACTGTTTCTTAAACGTGTAGTTTAGAGATACGGCGCGGAAACAGGCCCTTCGCCCCAGCGGGTCCTCGCCGACCAGCGATCCCCGCACATTAACACCATCCTACACACACACCAGGGACAATTTTTACATTTACCAAGCCAATTAACCTACAAACCTGCATGTCTTTGGAGTGTGGGAGGAAACCGAAGATCTCGGAGAAAGCCCACGCAGGTCACGGGGAGAAGGTACAAACTCCGTACAAACAGCACCAATAGTCGGGATGGAACCCGGGTCTCCGGCGCTGCATTCGCTGTAAGGCGGCAACTCTACCGCTGCGCCAAATTGTTGGGATAGTCTCTGCCTTAACTATCTCAACTAACCCGTAACTGTGAGACACAGCGCATCTTCGTAATAAATCGTAAAGTGTTAAACAAAATTATTTTCGGCAAAATAAAATGCATGTGAAAAGTTTAAACGTAAAAGAATCTTATTCTCTGTGGACATGTTAAAGTTCTTTGTCTCTTTTCTCAAAGACTTCTTCTGCCCAGGGCGTTCAGCACAGATGGCATAGTCAGATTGAAAAGCCTTCAGCATTAAGTATTTATCATTCATCAAGATGCTGGAACCCTGGTCCCCGCTGAGATCCGGCGTACAGTAAATCAGACGGCACCAGGTTATCCACAAATACAAACATGTACACAACACCTGCTTCTTTCTCAGCTTCAAGTGAAAATGCTCAGTTACAGCTGCTCAATTAACTAATCAAAAAACCATTCCACCTCTCACAATGTGCTTTTCAGCAGCAATGTGGTCATGACCACCTTCATGGTTTAACACAGGATCTCTTACTGATCTGGAGAGGACAAAACAGCCCAGCTCATCAGTCTGAAGAAGGGCCTCGACCCGATCCGTCACCTATCCATGTTCTCCAGGGATGCTGCCTGACCCTCTGAGTTACTCCAGCACTCTGTGAAACGTCACCTATTCATGTTCTCCAGAGATACTGCCTGACCCGTTGAGTTACTCCAGCACTCTGTGAAACGTCACCTATCCATGTTCTCCACAGATGCTGCCTGACCCGCTGAGTTACTCCAGCACTCTGTGAAACGTCACCTATCCCGTGAAGGCTATCCCGTCTGGTCCGAACCGAAAGAAGGTCGACTGTGGCACAAGTCACAGAAAATGTTAATGGTGGTCATGGGAGGAATGTGTCACAATACACAGTGCATCGCACCCTGCTGCGTATGGGGCTGCACACGGAGGACCAACAGCATATTAGGCAGGTGGGCATAATGTTCTGGCTCATCAGGTCGTAATGTTTTGGCTAATCGGTGTATATACCACCTAGTTCTGGCTAACGACCACCCCCCGCGTGTCCAAAATAATACGGCAAGATATATCTAGACAAAATAATATAATATGCTAACAGCAGCTAGTCTAAACATAAATGACTCCTACAAAGAGTAAATGGGAGTGGCTCAGATGGGGCATCTTGGCTGGTATGGATGAGATGGGCCGAATGGCCTGTTTACATTACGACCTTGTGGCTCCAGAATGTCACTGGGGTGTGGCGGTAGAGTTACTGCCTCACAGCGCCAGAGACCCGGGTTTCATCCTGACCATGGCTGCTGTCTATACGGAGTTTGCACGTTCTCCCCGTGACCGCATGGCTTTTCTTTAGGTGTTCTAATTTCCTTCAACAGGAAACATGTTCCCAGTGTTGGGGGAGTCCAGAACCAGGGGCCACAGTTTAAGAATAAGGGGTAGGCCATTTAGAACGGAGATGAGGAAAAACGTTTTCAGTCAGAGTTGTGAATTTGTTGAATTCTCTGCCTCAGAAGGCAGTGGAGGCCAATTCTCTGGATGCTTTCAAGAGAGAGCTAGATAGAGCTCTTAAAGATAGCGGAATCAGGGGGTATGGGGAGAAGGCAGGAACGGGGTACTGATTGTGGATGATCAGCCATGATCACAATGAATGGCGGTGCTGGCTCAAAGGGCCAAATGGCCTCCTCCTGCACCTATTTTCTATGTTTCTATGTTTCATTGGAGACCCTCGGACTACTTTTGATCAGACTTTACTGGATCTTATCTTGCACTAAATGTTATTCCCTGTGTCATGTATCTGCACAATGTGGATGGTTTGATTGTAATCGTGAATTGTCTTTCCGCTGACTGGTTAGCACGCAACAAAAGCTTTTCACTGTACCTCGGTACACGTGACAATGTGACAATGTGACAAGAAACTATACTAAAGTAAAACAGAATGCCAGAGAGATGAAAATGCTTTTTGGTTACTTTTCGGAAGCAGAAATGTCAACTTACATTTGTTGAAGAAGCTGCCGTGTCTGTAGTGGTGGAGGAGCCAAGGATGTGGTGTGGATGTGGGCAATGTAGTCCGCAGGACAGAGGCACAGCGCAGAACAGACCAGCCGCTCCGAGTCCAGGCCGCGCTCAGCAACAGACTACCTGCAAAGAGGGCGGGAAAAGTCAGTTAATAAAAGGAAAGAAAGGAACAATAAAATGACAGGGAGATGCAGAGTCGGCCGATATCACCCGCCTCCCTCATCACACATATGCTGAGTTCACAGCCTTTTGTCTTAAACATAGAAAATAGGTGCAGGAGGAGGCCATTTGGCCCTTCGAGCCAGCACCGCCATTCATTGTGATCATGGCTGATCATCCACAATCAGTAACCCGTGCCTGCCTTCTCCCCATATCCCCTGATTCCACTAGCCCCTAGAGCTCTATCTAACTCTCTCTTAAATTCATCCAGTGAATTGGCCTCCACTGCCCTCTGTGGCAGAGAATTCACAACTCTCTGGGTGAAAACATTTTTTCTCACCTCAGTTTTAAATGGCCTCCCCTTTATTCTTAGACTGTGAGGCCCCTGGTTCTGGACTCCCCCAACATTGGGAACATTTTTCCTGCATCTAGCTTGTCCAGTCCTTTCATAATTTTATACGTCTCTATAAGATCCCCTCATCGTTCTAAACTCCAGAGCACAGTGCAATACAAGCCCAGTCTTGTCATCTCTGTCCCCCCATCTGACAATCACACCCCACCTATCACTTGTGTAGGAAGGAACTGCAGATGCTAGGTTAAGCCGAAGATAGACACAAGAAACTGAAGTAACTCAGCAGGTTCGGCAACATATCTGGAGGAAAAGGAAAGGTGTGTTTCAGGTCGAGACCCTTGTTCAGTGTGCCCTCTGTATCCCTCATTCCCCTTTCCCTTGACTCAGTCTGAAGAAGGATCTCAACGCAAAACATCACCCATTCCTTTTCTCCAGAGATGCTACCTGCCCCGTTGAGTTACTCCAGCTCTTTGTGTCTATCTTCCACCTATCACTCGCCAGGCTTTGTCCCGCCCTCACCTCTCTTCCAGCTTCCTCCCCCCTACTCCATCAGTCCGAAAAAGGGTACCGACCCGAAACGTCACCCATCCACGTTCCCCACAGATGCTGCCTGACCCGCTGAGTTACTCCGGCACTCTGTGAAACGTCACCTATCCATGTTCTCCACAGATGCTGCCTGACCCGCTGAGTTACTCCAGCACTCTGTGAAACGTCACCCATCCACGTTCCCCACAGATGCTGCCTGACCCGCTGAGTTACTCCGGCACTCTGTGAAATGTCACCTATCCATGTGTTACATATGCTACATATTCATTGTAGCAGTCCCAACCTCCTGCACTACTTTGTATCAGGCACACTCACCACACACACACACACACTGTGATTAGGTATGTAAGCACTTTTCAGTATCACTACGCCACACAGGCAAGGAGCTGAATAAAGGAGTAAATTAAGGCAACTGAAACAACCTGAATTGTGTCGTTATTATCAGGACATCAAACCCGAAGACACAACATGGTGGCAGCGGTGACTTTCGAGTAAAAACCCGCGCTATTGTGAATCGCTATTGTGAATTAGGAACAGCGGCTGCAGAGAAATTGATTTTTTTTGTGCACCCGCCTAACAACACAAGATGGCGGCCTCCACAGCAGCAATGAGCCTCCACCCTACGATGAACTGGGACGCCGATGATGTGGTGGAGGCGTTCAAGAAATTCAAACAAAAGAGCCAGCTGGCATTTAAAAGCTTCCTGAAAGGAACTGCAGATGAAGAGAAGGTCAGTTATATTTTACTATGGCTCGGGGAGAAGGGTCTAGACATTTTTAACAGTTGGAGCTTAACAGAGCCTGACTGCAATAATCCGGGAATAGTCCTTGAAAGGTTTGCGAACCATATGGAGCCCAAATCAAACCACAGAATCCATCGGTATGAGTTCCAAGGGCTAAGACAAGACCCACAGGAAACAAATACACGCACACGTCCAACAGGAAGAGGAGATAACCTCAGATACCTCTGAGGAAGAATTCCTTTCCGTTGGGACCATTGACGTCCACGAAATGGGAAACAGCAAAACACATAGCAACAGAGAGGAAGCATATACTATAATACAACTACAGAAAAAAGTGGGAAAGAAAAGAACAACGATTAATCTAAGGCTCAAAATTGATACTGGAGCCCAGAGCAATATCTTACCAGTCAATCTTTACGGAAAGATATTCCCTGAACACATGACAAAAGATGGCAGCGTCAGGAAAGGAATCCTTGGAAGTAGCGATGTAGTCCTAGCTGCATACGGAGGTTCCATAATCCCACAGCTAGGCAAAATAATCATAGCAGGAACATACAAAGGGAAAGAAGTGAAATGCCCCTTCTTCATCACTAAATCGAAAGGACCTGCTATTCTCGGCCTGAACACGTGCCAAAGACTGAAGATTGTGTCAATCAACTATGAAATCAAGACAAACTCCTGCAGAATTGACAGAAACATACCCATCAAAAACCGGCCGCCCATCAGGAACAAAGAAGAATTGATGGACATGTACCCAGAGTGTTTTGACGATACCGTTGGTTGTTTTGAGGAATACGAATACCATATCACAGTAGACCCCAGTGTGAAGCCAGTGATCCACCCACCCCGCCGTGTTCCCCTTGAACTGAAAGAGAGGCTAAGGGAACAACTAAACGAAATGGAAGAAAAGGGCATCATCACAGCAATAACTAAACCAACTGATTGGGTAAATTCAATTGTTATCAAAGAAAAGCCAAACGGAAAACTAAGGATATGCCTTGATCCCAGGGATCTGAACAATGCATTGAAGCGCGACCATTATCCAACTCCAACCCTTGAAGAGATCACACCCGCACTAGCCGGTTCCAAGGTGTTCAGCAAGCTGGATGCTAGCAATGGATATTGGAACGTCAAAATAGACCGGAAGTCATCAATGCTCACCACTTTCAACACGCCATTTGGCAGATTCAGATTCAACAGGCTCCCATTCGGGCTGAAGGTGAGTCAAGATGTCTTCCAGCGGAAAATAGATGAAACATACAAAGGCTGTAAAGGGGCAATCGGGATAGCAGATGATATCCAAGTATACGGCAGAGATGAAAACACGCATGATTACAACCTCCATGAGGCTATGGAAAAAACTCGAAGAGCCGGCATAAAGCTCAATGCAGACAAATGCATAATCAAAGAAAGGGAGTGCAAATTCTTTGGACTGATTTACTCTGCAGAAGGAGTGAAACCGGACCCTACAAAAGTGGATGCTATCAACCACATGGAGGAACCCAAAGACAAGAAACAGTTAAGAAGTTTCCTAGGGCTCATACAATACATGGGAGTCTTCATACCTAAGCTTGCTAATCATACAGCAAATCTCCGTGAATTGATGAAAGACGACGCTGAATTTGATTGGTGTGCTTCACATAGCCAAGATTTTGGGAAATTAAAACAACTCATCAGCAAAGAAACGATCCTGCAGTACTATGACAGACAGAAACCTGTAACACTCCAAGTTGATGCCTCCATGAGAGGAGTTGGAGCAGTACTGATACAAAATGGCCGACCTATTGCGTATGCATCCAAAGCACTCACTCCTACAGAATCAAGGTACGCAAACATAGAGAGAGAACTCTTAGCAGTAGTCTATGGCTGCGAGAAATTTCACACTTACCTATATGGAAGGTATTTCGACATCGAAACAGACCACCGCCCTCTAGAACAAATCGGAAAAAAAAACCTCACCAAAGCACCAGCCAGACTACAGAGACTATTACTGAGGCTACAGAGCTACGACTACAACATCAGATACAAGCCAGGAAAAGACCTGCTGCTAGCTGACGCCCTATCCAGACTATCAACACATGACAAACAAGAGATGGAAGGGCTGAGCATAAAGATCCACCACATTGTGAGTGTGACAAGCGTGAAGCTGGAACAGATTAAAGAGGAAACAGCCAGAGATGAAGAACTCCAGCTCCTCACCCAAATGGTAATACAGGGGTGGCCAGAAAAGAGACAACAAGTTCAGCCTATCCTCCGCGAATACTGGACCATCCGTGATGATATTTCGGTAGAGAATGGAGTCCTGCTGGCCGGATCACGAATCATCATACCCAAGTCCATGAAAAAAGAAATCCTCGAAAAGATCCACCAAGGACACTTAGGAATGGAAAAGTGCAGACTCCGTGCTAAATCCGCTGTGTACTGGATAGGCATGTACAAGGACATAGAAAAGCTGGTATCTACATGCCACATATGCCAAAAATACAGGAATTCACAACAGAAGGAGGAAATGACACCCAGTGATATCCCAAGCCGGCCATGGCAAACCATCGGAGCAGACCTGTTCACAGAGAACCAGCAATGGTATTTGATTATGGCCTGCTACTACTCCAAATTCCCATTTGTGAGAAACATAAAGGACTTGAAAGCTAAAACAATTGTGTCAATTGTTAGAGGGTTGTTTGCAGAGCAAGGAATACCTGAGCAGATCGTATGTGACAATGGAACCCAATTCACATCTCGGGAATTCAGAGAGCTGGCCACCGAATACGGGTTCAAAATCACAACATCTTCACCACATTACCCAAAGGGCCATGGGTTTATTGAAAGGCAAGTACAGACAGCCAAGAAAATACTAATAAAATGCCGAGAGGCAAAGGAGGATCCAAACCTGGCACTATTATCCTTACGGGCAACTCCACTAAAGGCTGACATGAAGTCTCCTGCAGAAATGCTAAATGGCAGGAAATACAAAACCACCCTGCCAAGCAAAATCCAACCCCCTATCGACCAAGAAGAAACAAGGGCAAAATTGGCAGCTGCCCAGGAGGAGGGGCTGAAACAATACAACAAAAATGCACAGTACTTGCCTGAACTATTTCAAGGCCAAAACGTACATGCTCAGGATCCAATAACAAAGAAATGGACCCCAGCACAAATCACCAGTAGGGCTGGAACCCCAAAATCATATATCATAGAGACAGAACCGGGCAGGCAGTTGAGACGAAACAGAATTCACATCCGCCCGACACCTGAAATGTCAACACCTGCAACTTCAAAGACAACACCAGCAACTCCTAGGACACCACCCACAGCAACAGCAACACCTGCCATTGATGACAACACATTCTCACAAACTGCTACCAGTGAGTTATATAGTCAACCAGCACCAACCAATGGCCAGGAAACGACTCAACAAGTCACCAATACATCGAGTGCAACACTGCAGGCAACAACCAGATCTACTAGATCCAGGAGCAACATCTTACCCCCAGCGCGTTATCGCTAGCACTGGAAGGGACAAGTCACAAGTCACGCCAAGACATGACTCTTGACTGGCTACGCACTACCTGAAAGAAAACAAGCTGCCATTATATATTTTGTTGTGTAGTATAGTAGAAAGCAGAATGCCATGAATGTGGGCAGAATAATCCCACGGTATCTGCTACAGGATTGCCACCCTCGCTCTGGAAATCCTCTAGTGTCACTAACTTTTATTCTTTTCTTTTGAGAAGGGGGGATGTTACATATGCTACATATTCATTGTAGCAGTCCCAACCTCCTGCACTACTTTGTATCAGGCACACTCACCACACACACACACACACTGTGATTAGGTATGTAAGCACTTTTCAGTATCACTACGCCACACAGGCAAGGAGCTGAATAAAGGAGTAAATTAAGGCAACTGAAACAACCTGAATTGTGTCGTTATTATCAGGACATCAAACCCGAAGACACAACACCATGTTCTCCACAAGATGCTGCCTGACCTGCTGAGTTACTCCAGCACTCTGTGAAACGTCACCCATCCACGTTCTCCACAGATGCTGCCTGACCCGCTGAGTTACTCCAGCACTCTGTGAAACGTCACCTATCCATGTTCCCCACAGATGCTGCCTGACCCGCTGAGTTACTCCAGCACTCTGTGAAACGTCATCTATCCATGTTCTCCACAGATGCTGCCTGACCTGCTGAGTTACTCCAGCACCTCGTCTCTTGTCTTGTAAACCAGTACCTGCAGGTTCCTTGTATCTACAGGGGCCAGATAGTGCTCTTGGCTCAGTGAGTTTCCCTTCAGATAAAAATATCACCATCACCCATTCTCCCAAGAGAAAGATGAGTGGAGAAAAAAAAAGCGGTGAATTACAATCCAGAACACTTCACGCAAAGAGAAAACGACTGCGGTCTGTGATTAACGGGAGAGTAATTGACATTTAGTAGTTGACCAGAGAGCTGCTGTACGTCGTGCCTGAAAGACCTGATTGAACAGTTAAGGATAACTAAATTAGTGAAGGGGGAAGAATCAGTGGATGTTGGTTGTATGGATTTCCAGAAAATGTATTAAAGTAAATGTATAAAAGGACTGGACAAGCTAGATGCAGGAAAATTGTTCCCAATGTTGGGGGAGTCCAGAACCAGGGGCCACACAGTCTAAGAATAAAGGGGAGGCCATTTAAAACTGAGGTGAGAAAAAACTTTTTCACCCAGAGAGTTGTGAATTTGTGGAATTCGCTGCCTCAGAGGGCAGTGGAGGCCAATTCACTGGATGAATTTAAAAGAGAGTTAGAAAGTTAAAAGAGAGAATTTAGATGGAGTTCTACGGGCCAGTGGAATCAAGGGGTGTGGGGAAAAGGCAGGCACGGGTTACTGGTTGTGGATGATCAGCCAATCACAATGGATGGCGGTGCTGGGTCGAAGGGACAAATGGCCTCCTCTTGCACCTATTTTCTATGTTTCTATGTATCTCTCATAAGCGATTTTTAGCTAACGTTGAAATTCATGAAACTGCAGGGAAATTATTGATCAGGAAATTGGCCGAGCAACAAGAAATGAAGTGAAGGTATAATTGTCAGGCACTTTAATTAACAGATTGTGCCTCCAGTTTCCACTCTAGGTTCTGCATTGGGGCAGCAAGTGTTCACCATGTTCATATTCCAGGCTGATTTCCTGACATGACAGGTTTGCCTTACGAGGCGAGGTTAAGCAAGCTCTCTCGGGTTTAGAATAATGAAAGGAGACTTTGTTAAAATGTGCAACATTCCCAAACGCACACGAGTGGCTGCAGACCCGGGAATGCAGCAAAACGCAAAGTGCCGGAGCAACTCAGTGCGCCAGGCTGTGTGTTAGTTTAGTTTTAGAGATACAGCACGGAAACAGGCCCTTCAGCCTACTGAGTCCACGCTGATCAGAGATCCCCGCACACTGACACTAACCTGCACACTAGGGACAATTTACAACTGCGGATCCCCGCACACTGACACTAACCTGCACACTAGGGACAATTTACAACTTTTACCCAAGCCAATTAACCTACAAACCTGTATGTTTTTGTAATCCGCGGAGAGAAAGCACAGGTAACATTTCGGATCAAAACCATTCTTCAGCTTCCTAGGGGACCTAGAAACATAGAAAATAGCTGCAGGAAGAGGCAATTCGGCCCTTAGAGCCAGCACCACCATTCATGGTGATCATGGCTGATCATCCACAATCAGTAACCAGTGCCTGCCTTCTCCCCATATCCCTTGATTCCACTAGCCCCTAGAGCTCTAACTAACTCTCTTTTAAATTCATCCAGTGAATTGGCCTCCACTGCCCTCTGTGGCAGAGAATTCCACAAATTCACAACTCTCTGGGTGAAAAAGTTTCTTCTCACCTCAGTTTTAAATGGCCTCCCCTTTATTCTCAGACTGTGGCCCCTGGTTCTGGACTCCCGCAACATTGGGAACATTCTTCCTGCATCTTGGGGGGAAGTCCAGAACCAGGGGCCACCTTCTATCTGCCTGAGAGAGTAGATGAAGGGATGTTGCTGCCTCTGGAGAAGGAGTATCTGGAATCAGTGTCAGCATCAACACAGGCAGGAGGAACTGCAGATGCTCAAATCTTGAGTAAATCACAAAGTACTGGAGGAATTCAGCATCCGAATCTGAGGGAATGGACAGGCAATGTTTCAGGTCGGGTCTCAAGAAAGCGGCACGGTGGCGCAGTGGTAAAGTTGCTGTCTTACAGCACCAGAGACCCGGGCAGGTTGGGCTGAAGGGCCTGTTTCCACACTGTATCACTCTATGACTCTATGACTAGCGTAGCTGGGACATGTTGGCCGGTGTGGGCAGGTTGGGATGAAGGGCCTGTTTCCACACTGTATCACTGTATGACTCTATCGGAAGTGAATCTTTGGAATCTTCTACCTTGAAGGCTGCAGAGGCTCGGTTGCTGATTGTAGATGTTGAGCTTGGAAGGGAGTGACGGGATGCAAGGCTACTGCAGGGGAAAGATCAGCCATGCTGTCTGTAAGTGTTGACGCAGACATGACAAATTAAAGGCTGCTTCTATTTCTAAATACATTTTCCGTGACTGTGCGTGCGTAGTACAGATACCAGCACATCTAACAAGTTAAACGTCATTATTTTATTTTATGGCCATGTGATGCATGTGTTTATTAATCACCAGCACCTTGATGTGTACAAAAAGAAGCTCTGCTATTTTCTCTGATCCTCTTGACTTAGATGATAGAATAGGAAGCTAAAATTAATGCATTGTGACAGTTTTCTGGCTATCTCTTGAGGTAATGTTGAGCACATGCATTCTGTCAACGTAGTAAATGAGCAAGACTAATAAGGATCTTCATGAACACTGACTCACTCCTGTTACCACACAGTCTGAACTCCATTTTCTAAAGAATCCCAATAAATTAGTCAGACGTTTAGTTTCGTTTAGTTTAGTTTAGAGATACAGCACGGAAACAGGCCCTTCGGCCCACCGGGTCCGCGTCGACCAGCGATCCCCGCACATTAACACACTGTCCTACACGCACTAGGGACCATTTTTACATTCACCAAGCCAATTAACCTAGAAACCTGCATGCCTTTGGAGTGTGGGAGGAAACCGAAGATCTCGGAGAAAACCCACGCAGGTCACGGGGAGAACGTACAAAATCCGTACAGACGGCACCCGTAGTCGGGATGGAACCCGGGTCTCCGGCGCTGCATTCGCTGTAAGGCAGCAACTCTACCGCAGTGCCACCGTGACCGCCCTCGTGTTTAGTGTTTGGTGTTATGATTCGTGTTTGGAAGACCATCATCCATGAGAGGGCGTTACCAGGACTGGAGGACTAAGAAGTCCTTGCCATTCCCATTCCCACGCTGACCTTTCTGTCCTGGGCCATTCGGCCACGCAAATTGGAGGAACAGCATCTCATATTTTGTTTGGGCAGCTTACACCCCAATACTGATTTCTCTAACTTCAAGTAACCCTTGCATCCCCTCTCACCATCCCTCCCCGACCCAGGTCATCGTCTGTAATTCCTTTTTTACATAGCCCACAGCTAGGATTGCCAACTGTCCTGTATTAGCCGGGACATCCCGTATTTTGGGGTAAATTGGTTTGTCCTGTATGGGACGCCCTTGTCCCGTATTAGGCCCGCAGGCCGCTGTCGGCCGGGACACTGCAGGCTAACGGAATGTGTTCGGGGAGCAGGGCCGAGTGTGTTCGCCTAACGGAGGTTGCGTGGCAACCCGCCTCCCGGCCCGGGCGGTCGCCATAGGCGGAGCGGGAGCACGTGGCCGCTGGCTGGGTGAGGTCACGTGGGACGCGGGGCGGAGAAATCACCTTGTCCCGTATTTGGGAGTGAAGAAGTTGGCAACCCTAACCACAGCCAACAATGGCCTGTTTCCTTTATCATCGTTACTTTTTTGCGCATCTTTCATTCATTTGTTCTATATCTCTCCACATCACCGTCTATATCTCACGCTTCCCTTTCCCCTGACTCAGTCAGAAGGGTCTCGACCCGAAACTTCACCCATTTGCTGCTGCCTGACCCGCTGAGTTACTCCAGCACTCTGTGAAACGTCACCTATCCATGTTCTCCAGATGCTGCCTGACCCGCTGAGTTACTCCAGCACTCTGTGAAACGTCACCTATCCATGTTCTCCACAGATGCTGCCTGACCCGCTGAGTTACTCCAGCACTCTGTGAAACGTCACCTATCCATGTTCTCCACAGATGCTGCCTGACCCGCTGAGTTACTCCAGCACTCTGTGTCTTCCAGGCTGAAGTATATTTTTGAATAAACAGACATCAACATGGTCCAAGTTTCAAGTCAGAAGCTTAAATGTATCCATTGAAAACTCAATGGTAAACACAGCACGGCTCATTAGCAGACACTAGAAGTCATTTCGGCAGAATAAAACTGAATAAAAGATTTCCCAATTCTTGAAAGCCATATCATTATAGCGCCCACCGCCATTACTGTGCATTGTTATCAGCTGAGTAAATAGCTCTTGTGGACTCTCTTGGCTGTAAGAAAACCATTAGAAATGTCATGATAACATTGCACTGCTTGGAAAGCTAAGTGGCCTAATCATTAAGCCTCGAAGTAAATTGGGGAATAAATTTCAAAAAACAGCAAAGTTGAGAACAAGACAAAGGCAATTGTGCTGAAGTAATATTTACTCTAATTAATCGCAGTCATTTGCCAAAGTCAGATGTGTTTGTTTCTCGGGGGGGGGGGGGGGGGGGGGGGGGGGGGGAAGGTGGGAGGTTATCGACAGCAAGAGGACAGCGTGGGGGGAGGGGCTGTCATGAGGGATGTGGGGGCCCGGCGTGGGGGGAGGGGCTGTCGTGAGGGATGTGGGGGCCCGGCGTGGGGGGAGGGGCTGTCGTGAGGGACAGTGGGGACCTGTGTAGGGTGGGGGCTGCCGTGAGGGACAGTGGGGACCGGCGTGGGGGGTGGGTACTCTAGTTTTGAAGTAAGGGGAGGCCATTTAAAACTGAGGTGAGAATAAACTTTTTCACCCAGAGAGTTGTGAATTTGTGGAATTCTCTGCCACAGAGGGCAGTGGAGGCCAATTCACTGCATGGATTTAAAAGAGAGTTAGATAGAGATCTCTGGGTGAAAAAGGTTTTTTTCACCTGAGTTTTAAATGGCCTCCCCTTTACTCTAAGACTGTGGACTCCCCCAACATTGGGAACATTTTTCCTGCTTCTAGCTTGTCCAGTCATAGAAACATAGAAAATAAGTGCAGGAGGAGGCCATTCGGCCCTTCAAGCCAGCAACGCCATTCATTGTGATCATGGCTGATCATCCACAATCAGTAACCCGTGCCTGCCTTTTCCCCATATCCCTTGACTCCACTAGCCCCTAGAGCTCTATCTAACTCTCTCTTAAATCCATCCAGTGATTTGGCTTCCACTGCCCTCTGTGGCAGAGAATTCCACAAATTCACAACACTCTGGGTGAAAAAGTTTCTTCTCACCTCAGTTTTAAATGGCCTCCCTTTTACTCTAAGACTGTGGCCCCTGGTTCTGGACTCCCCCCAACATTGGGAACATTTTTCCTGCATCTAGCTTGTCCAGTTCTTTTATAATTTTATATGTTTCTATAAGATCCCCTCTCATCCATCTAAACTCCAGTGAATACAAGTCTAGACTTTTCAATATTTCCTCATATGAGTCTCGCCCGGGGAGTCCAGAACCAGGGGCCACAGTTTAAGAATAAGGGGTAGGCCATTTAGAACTGAGATGAGGAAAAACTTTTTCAGTCAGAGAGTTATGAATCTGTGTAATTCTCTGCCTCAGAAGGCAGTGGAGGCCAATTCTCTGAATGCATTCAAGAGAGAGCTAGATAGAGATCTTAAGGATAGCGGAGTCAGGGGGTATGGGGAGAAGGCAGGAACGGAGTACTGATTGAGAATAATCAGCGATGATCACATTGAATGGCGGTGCTGGCTCGAAGGGCCGAATGGCCTCCTGCACCTATTGTCTATTGCCATCCCAGGTATCAATCTTGTGAACCTAGGCTGCACTGCCTCAATTACAAAGATGTCCTTCCTCAAATTAGGAGACCAAAACTACACACAATACTCCAGTTGTGGTCCTACTAGGGCCCTATACAACTGCAGAAGGACCTCTTTACTCCGATACTGAAATCCTCTCGTTATAATAACAATAATAATAATAATGCATTACATTTATATAGCGCTTTTCATATACTCAAAGACGCTTTACAGGGATTTAGAGAACATAGGGAAGTGAATAAATAGATAAATAAGTAAACGAACAGAGAAAGGAGACAGAAGGTGAGGTGGACCTTCAGTGGTTGAAGGCAGTACTGAACAGGTGAGACTTCAGTGATGTTTTGAATGTGGTGAGTGTGGAGGAGTCTCTGACGGTTTGGGGTAGTGAGTTCCATAGGGTGGGAGCAGCGATGGAGAAAGCCCTGTCCCCCCAGGATCTGAGTTTGGTCCGGATGTGGGGGGATAGGAGATTGGCAGCAGCAGAGCGGAGGGTGCAGGTGGGAGTGTGCCTGTGGAGGAGGTCGGTCAGGTAGGATGGGGCCAGGTTATGGAGGGCTTTGTAGGTCATGAGGAGGATTTTGTACTGGGTTCTCTGGGGGATGGGGAGCCAGTGGAGTTTGTAAAGGACGGGGGTGATATGGTCACGGATTGGGGTGTGGGTGAGTAGACGGGCAGCGGAGTTTTGTATGTATTGAAGTTTACTGATGATTTTTGAGGATGCGCCATAGAGGAGGCTGTTGCAGTAGTCCAGATGGGAGGTGATGAAGGCGTGGATGAGGGTTTCTGCAGCTGTGGAGGAGAGGCATGGACGGACACGGGCAATGTTTTTGAGGTGGAAGAAGGCTGTCTTTGTGATGTGTTTGATGTGTTTGTCGAAGGAGAGGGTTTGATCAAAGATGATTCCAAGATTCCGGATGTGAGGGGAGGTGGATACTGGGAGACCATCAATATTGAGGATGACGTTTTGGGTGGATTTGGTGAGCGTTTTTGGACCAATGATGATGATTTCAGATTTGTTGCAGTTGAGTTTGAGGAAATTTGATTGAAGCCAAGATTTTATTTCAGTGATGCAGTTTGTCAGTGTAGAGTGTATGGTGGTGGAGATTGACTTGGTGGAGATGAGGAGCTGGATATCATCGGCGAAGCAGTGGAAGTTGAGACCATGACGGCGGATTAATTGACCAAGGGGGAACAGGTAGAGAGGATGAAGAGGAGGGGGCCAAGGACTGAGCCTTGGGGGACACCTTGGGGGAGGGGAGCGGTGGAGGATTTACAGTTGTTAATGGAGATGAACTGGTGCCTGTCAGAGAGGTAAGATTTGAACCATGTTATGAAGTTATGAAGGTCAACATGCCATTAGCTTTCTTCACTGCCTGCTGTACCCGCACGCTTACTTTCAGTGACTGGTGTACAAGGACACCCAAGTCTCGTTGTACATTCCCTTTTCCTAACTTCTACCTGATTAGTTTTTTTAAGAGCTAATTAATATGTAGGTAGCTGGGTTTTTTTGCTTTTGGAATCATTTATTGTAATTTGGTGTATTTAGTTAAATAATACTTTGGTTTGGGCCTGGTTTTCTTAGTTGAGTTGCATTTCCTGCATTATAGCACAAGTACTTTGTGTTTTAATTGTAATTACCTCAACTACCTCCTCTGGCAGCTCGTTCCATTTACCCACCATCAAATAAGGGACAAGGTGACGCCACCGCCCCGCGCCCTACGTGACCTCACCCAGCCAGCGGCCACGCGCTCCCGCTCCACCAATGGCGGCCGACCGGGCTGGGAGGCGGGTTGCTAGGCAACCTCTACTAGGCGGCACCCGGGCCTCCGGACCTAGACCGGCCCCCGGGCCTACAGTGTCCGTGCCTACAGCATCGGGGCTTACAGCGTCCAGGCCTACGGCGCCCCCTCGGGCCTAATACGGGACAAGGGCGGTCCCGTACGGGACAAACCAATTTAGCCCAAAATACGGGATGTCCCGGCTAATACGGGACAGTTGGCAACCCTACCCCTTATTTTCTTGCGCTCCAAGGAATAGAGTCCTAGACTGCTCAACCTCTCTCTCCCTGTAGCTCAGATCCTCGAGTCCTAGCAACATCCTCCTTTCACCTTAAACCTGTGCCCTCTGGTTCTGGATTCCCCTACTCTGGGTAAAAGACTTTGCATTCACCCTGTCTAATCCCTCATGATATTATACACCACTATGAGATATCTCCTCATCCTCCTGTGCTCCAAGGAATACAGCCCCACCTCATCCAGCCTCTTATTAGATTCAGACAGACACTAAAAGCTGAGTAACTCATCGGGTCAGGCAGCATCTGTGGAGAACATGGATAGGTGACGTTTCACAGAGTGCTGGAGTAACTCAGCGAGTCAGGCAGCATCTGTGGAGAACATGGATAGGTGACGTTTCACAGAGTGCTGGAGTAACTCAGCGAGTCAGGCAGCATCTGTGGAGAACATGGATAGGTGACGTTTCACAGAGTGCTGGAGTAACTCAGCGAGTCAGGCAGCATCTGTGGAGAACATGGATAGGTGACGTTTCACAGAGTGCTGGAGTAACTCAGCAGGTCAGGCAGCATCTGTGGAGAACATGGATAGGTGACGTTTCACAGAGTGCTGGAGTAACTCAGCGGGTCAGGCAGCATCTCTGGAGAGAAGGAACGGTTGAGACCCTTCTTGAGACTTTCATTGTTTTGTCTGGGACATATGGAAGTAAAACACTCTTGACGCCACAGAAAGCAAGTCTTTCCTCCTCCTCTTCTTTGCCTCTGTACTCTCGTCTGCGTCTCAGCTACAGAAAGCAGGGAGTGAGACGGAGCAGAGAGCAATGAGAATTGGAAAGGAATGAAAGTGTCGCAGTCACCAGCATGCAGCTTCTTTGATTTGCTCCATGTTTCAAGCAGTCTGGTGCTGAAGCCGAGGGTTGCAAAGATTCAGCAGCATGAAGGCATTGCAGGCTCCGAGCCTGCCAACATCACAACAGGCATGAAGGTGTTGGACAGACAGCACAATGGGAAAGTTGCAGATTATTTTTTTCCCAAATGATTTTAATTTGTTTTCCTGAATATTTTAAGAATGTTTAAGATATCGTATTTTCCTGTAAAGGTTGGACCAGTACTTTTCTAAAACGTAAATATTTAACAGCAAATTACACCAACGACTGCACCTCCACAGACTGCTCTGTCAAGCTCCACAAGTTTGCGGATGACACAACCCTGATTGGACTGATCCAGGATGGGGAGGAATCTGCCTACAAGTGGGAAGTGACACAGCTGGCGTCCTGGTGCCATCGCAACAACCTGGAGCTCAATGCTCTCAAGACAGTGGAACTAATTGTAGACTTTCGAAGAGATCCCTCTCCCCTCCCCCCACTCACCATCAACAACACCACAGTCACATCTGTGGAGTCATTTAAGTTCCTTGGAACCATCTTCTCCAGGGACCTTAAATGGGGGGCCACCATCGACTCCACAGTCAAAAAGGCCCAACAGAGGATGTACTTCCTGCGGCAACTGAAGAAACACAATCTGCCACAGGCAATGATGGTCGAATTCTATACTGCTATCATTGAGTCCGTCCTCACCTTCTCCATCATGGTCTAGTTTGGCTCAGCCACCAAGCACCGCATCCGGAGGCTGCAACGGATCGTTCGCACAGCTGAGAAGGTTGTTGGCTGCAACCTTCCCCCCATTGACGAACTGTACACTGCAAGGGCCAGGAAGCGAGCGGGCAAGATCATCTCTGACCCCTCTCACCCTGGCCACAAACTCTTTGAAGCACTTCCCTCTGGAAGGCGACTCTGTCAACGCAGCCACAGCCAGACACAAAAACAGCTTTTTTCCACGAGTTATAGTTCTACTCAATAACCAAAGTCTGTAGTCTCTTTTTGCTCTGGTTTATTTCACCCACATGTTTAGACCGTAATGTTGTATTCTTAATGTTTTAATGTTTTATGCTTTATTCTTAATTGTTTACTGTATGTTCGTGTTGTTACTTGTGAGCGGAGCACCAAGGCACATTCCTTGATTGTGTACATACTTGGCCAATCAACTTATCCACACCACCCTGGCCACACTCTCACTGACCCACACCACCCTGGCCACGCTCTCACTGACCCACACCACCCTGGCCACACTCTCACTGACCCACACCACCCTGGCCACACTCTCACTGACCCACACCACCCTGGCCACACTCTCACTGACCCACACCACCCTGGCCACACTCTCACTGACCCACACCACCCTGGCCACACACTCACTGACCCACACCACCCTGGCCACACTCTCACTGACCCACACCACCCTGGCCACACTCTCATCTCACTGACCCACACCACCCTGGCCACACTCTCATCTCGCTGCTACCATCGGGAAGAAGGTCCAGGAACCTGAAAACCATGGTTCAGGAACAGCTTCTTCCCAGCAACCATCTACTGTTACGCTGCAATCTTGTACTAATCTATGATTGTGCTTACCTCTAGTATGATTTTACTGTATAGTACACAAAACAATGAATATTCCTGTATCCATGATCCTTTATGGAGTATATCAGTGGGACAGACTGCATCTCTGGATGTTAGGATCCAACACAGGAAGAATGTGGGTCTCGAACTGAAACGTCACCCATTCCTTCTCTCCAGAGATGCTGCCTGTCCCACTGAGCTACTCCAGAATTTTGTGCCTACCTTCTGTGTAAACCAGCATATGCATTAGATACTATAAGAAAATAACTGCAGATGCTGGTACAAATCGATTTATTCACAAAATGCTGGAGTAACTCAGCAGGTCAGGCAGCATCTCGGGAGAGAAGGAATGGGTGACGTTTCGGGTCGAGACCCTTCTTCAGACTGAGCTGTTGCTTCCTAAACATAATCTTCGACTTGGCTCATACATAACGCGAGGAGTTGAGTATAGGAGTAAAGAGGTCCTTCTGCAGTTGTACAGGGCCCTGGTGAGACCGCACCTGGAGTATTGTGTGCAGTTTTGGTCTTCTAATTTGAGGAAGGACGTCCTTGCTATTGAGGCAGTGCAGCGTAGGTTCACCAGGTTAATCCCCGGGATGGCGGGACTGAAAGAGCTAATGGCTCTTAACTTTGCATGATGGGATACTTGACCATTGTCTGCAAATCTCCTTGTATGCTTTTGGAGCTTCTATAATAAAATGGTAGAATGAATAAAAAGGATCATCCTGAACTCTGAATAGCTGATGTTTGCAATATTGCACCTGGCAGGATGCAATTCCTAAATCTTGTACACCAGGCTCTGATAGTACACCATTTTGCCTGGGGAGGACGTCTGGGAATGATAACAACAATATTTTCTCTGAGACTAGGATGTGGTTAACTGCTGACTACTTGTGGAATTGTGCAAACATGACCTTCTGTGGGATGATAAGGATCCTTACCTTTGACTAATGACTTTGTGTGAGACATTTTATGACAGTAGAGTGACAAGTATATTGTGCAAGATACAATTTGTTATTGATTTGAAGGAAATGTTGTGTTCTGGCCATCCCGGCCGCAAATTCTGTATAAAAATGCTGCGAAAATGCTGTATCTTTGAGTGGAGGCACAGGGTGTGCTGAGTATGGTTGTATCCCCTCTCAACTAGTCCCCCCCACTCCCATCTGACGATAATGAAAGCTTTGCTTAGTTTACCTTTAACGGTTTGTGTTGTTGTCTGTTTTAAGAAACGAACTTTAACAATAGACCAGCCACGATTGAATGGTAGAATAGACTCGAAGGGCCAAATAGCCTAATTCTGCTCCTATGACTTCTGAACTTTTAAGAAACGAGAAGTCATGGGACAGTATTTGTAAACATTTTTTTTTTTGCTCTGGTTTATTTTCACCCACATGTTAAGACCGTAATGGTGTATCCTTATTGTTTTGATGCATTTATGCTTTATTCTTAATTGTTAACTGTATGTTTATGTTGTCATTTGTGAGCGGAGCACCAAGGCACATTCCTTGTATCTGCATACTTGGCCAATAAACTTATTCATTCATTCATTCATTCATTCATATCCCAAATAGAAACTTATGTACAACCCAAATTAGCAATTTGATAACTTGCCATTTTGCAGAAGATAGTCTGCTCAGTCCGTCTTAACCCAGGTGCCAACTTTTCTCGACATCGACGAGACCAAGCGCAGGCTCGGCGATCGTTTCGCTCAACACCTCCGCTCAGTCCGCCTTAACCAACCTGATCTCCCGGTGGCTCAGCACTTCAACGCCCCCCTCCCATTCCCAATCTGACCTTTCTGTCCTGGGCCTCCTCCATTGTCAGAGTGAGGCCCAGCGCAAATTGGAGGAACAGCACCTCATATTTCGCTTGGGTGGTTTACACCCCAGCGGTATGAACATTGACTTCTCTAACTTCAGATAGTCCCTGCTTTCCCTCTCTATCCCCTCCCCCTTCCGAGTTCTCCCACTAGTCTTCCTGTCTCCGACTACATTCTAACTTTGTCCCGCCCACTCCCCTGACATCAGTCTGAAGAAGAGTCTCGACCCGAAACGTCACCCATTCCTTCTCTCCCGAGATGCTGCCTGACCTGCTGAGTTACTCCAGCATTTTGTGAAACATCACCTATCCATGTTCTCCACAGATGCTGCCTGACCTGCTGATTTACTCCAGCACTCTGTGAAACGTCACCTATCCATGTTCTCCACAGATGCTGCCTGACCCGCTGAGTTACTCCGGCACTCTGTGAAATGTCACCTATCCAAGTTCTCCACAGATGCTGCCTGACCCGCTGAGTTACTCCAGCACTCTGTGAAACATCACCTATCCATGTTCTTCACAGATGCTGCCTGACCCGCTGAGTTACTCCAACACTCTGTGTCTACCTTGCAGAAGATAGGGTTTGGGAGCTGAGAAAGTGCTGGGTTTTGAGACACTGCTTTACCTTGATGAAGAGAATAAGGCAGCACTACAGTTTTATGACCAACGTCCCTTCCCCTGAAATGTCCGACGTATGTGCTTGCTGCCTCTGTATGAGGGACATGGTGTCTGATGCACTGGCTGCCTGTGTGTGGGACACTGTGTCTGATGCTGCCTGTGTGTGGGACACTGTGTCTGATGCTGGCTCTGTGTGAGGGACACTGTGTCTGATGCTGTCTGTGTGTGAGGGACATGGTGTCTGATGCTGTCTGTGTGTGGGACACTGTGTCTGATGCTGCCTCTGTGTGAGGGACATGGTGTCTGATGCTGTCTCTGTGTGAGGGACATGGTGTCTGATGCTGTCTGTGTGTGGGACACTGTGTCTGATGCTGCCTGTGTGTGGGACACTGTGTCTGATGCTGTCTGTGTGTGGGACGCTGTGCCTTATGAGCTGCTTCGTGACAGAAGCCTGGGAAATGTTGAAATCAATGCAGCCTGCACCACATTGCAACAACAACACACCAGTAAACAATGCCTCATTAGCAATCGGCCTTACTATATTTATATCAGATATTAAATGGGTCACAGTGAGGATGTCAAAAAATGTTTACATTTTCCCCAGGTACACTGACATAAGATATCTTATCTGCATACGGAGGGAAATAAAATAACATGTTGTAAAGACCACATTGTCTAATGTGGCATCATTCAGAGAGCTGCTACCTCACAGCGCCAGAGACACGGGCTCGAACCTGATTGCGGGTGTTATTTGTGTGGAGTTTGCACGTTCTTCCTATGACTGCGTGGGTTTCCTCCGGTTTCCTCCCATGTCTCAAAGATGTGTGGAATTATAGGTGAAAAGTGGGGTAAGACAGGAAAGTGGTATAACATTTGTTATAGGAAAGATATTGTCAAGCTTGAAAGTGTTCACAAAAGATTTACGAGGATGTTGCCAGGACTGGAGGGTGTGACCTATAGGGAGAGGTTGAGCAGGCTAGGTCTCTGTTCCATGGAGCGCAGGAGGATGAGGGGTGATCTTACAGAGGTGTATAAAATCATGAGAAGAATAGATCGGGTAGATGCAGAGTCTATTACCCAGAGTAGGGGAATCGATAACCAGAGGACATAGGTTCAAGGTGAAGGGGAAATGATTTAAGAATCCGAGGGGTAACTTTTTCACACAGAGGGTGGTGGGTGTATGGAACAAGCTGCCAGAGGAGGTTGTTGAGGCTGGGACTATCCCATCGTTTAAGAAACAGCTAGACAGGTACATGGATAGGACAGTATAAGAAAATAACTGCAGATGCTGGTACAAATCGATTTATTCACAAAATGCTGGAGTAACTCAGCAGGTCAGGCAGCATCTCAGGAGAGAAGGAATGGGTGACGTTTCGGGTCGAGTCTGAAGAAGGGTCTCGACCCGAAACGTCACCCATTCCTTCTCTCCCGAGATGCTGCCTGACCTGCTGAGTTACTCCAGCATTTTGTGAATACATGGATAGGACAGGTTTGGAGGATTATGGACCAAGCGCAGGCAAGTGGGACTAGTGTAGTTGGGACATTGTTGGCCGGTGTAGGCAAGTTGGGCTGAAGGGCCTGTTTCCACACTGTATCATTCTATGACTCTATGACTAGTGTAGCTAGGACATGTTGGTCGGTGTGGGCAGGTTGCGATGAAGGGCCTGTTTCCACACTGTATCACTCTAACAGAGAACTAGCGAAGGGTCTCGACCCGAAACATCACCCATTCCTTCTCTCCTGAGATGCTGCCTGACCTGCTGAGTTACTCCAGCATTTTGTGAATAAATAGCGTGAACTGGTGATTGCTGGTTGGCAGAGACTCGCTGGGCTGAAGGGCCTGTTTCCATGCTGTGTCTCCAAACTAAATTAAACTAAACGAAATGCCTGAAATCTACTTTATCTTCATTAATTCAATGTCTGTCTTACTGAACATTATTAAATTAATTAAAATTTTATTAAGCAGACTCATGGTCCATTAGAATACACATACAGTACACAGTATATACATATAAAATTAAATTCAATTAGAAAAGGCAACAATACCAATGTTTCCACATAGGTGACAGGCATCTCACGGCACTGAAACCAGGATTTACCAGCAGCACAATGATGGAATTCTGAGAACCATTCAATCGGCATATAAATTTAAACATGAGATTCCTCAACAGAAAGAATAAATGCTGCAATGGATTCAAAAGAGGATATTCAGCACGTCGCCAGCGACTTACAAACTTCTACAGGCGCCCCATAGAAAGCAGACTGTCAGGTTACATCTCAGCTTGGTTTGGGAACAGCTCTGCCCAAGACCACAAGAAACTGCAGAGAGTTGTAGATGTAGCCCAGTCCATCACACACACCACACTCCCCACCACTGACTCCATCTACACTTCACGCTGCCTCGGGAAAGCAGCCGACATAATGAAAGACTTGTCCCACCCCGGTCATTCCTTCCTCTACCCGCTCCCTTCCGGCAGAAGGTACAGAAGCACCACCAGGGTCATTGGACTTTGTGTCTGGAAGTGGTGTGCTACAATGCTGGGAACTGTATTTTACATTCTGTACCTTCCCCTTTGCTCAAGTGTCTATTGCACTGGAGTTTGATTTGATTGTATTTATGTATGGTATTATCTGATCTGATAGCATAGTTTGCAAAACAAAGCTTTTCACTGTACCTCGGTACAATAATAAAGCTAAACCTTAATCTAAGATTAATTTAATATCAGTTGCTGGCAGAGAAAGCAGTTTAGTTTATGGTCAGGTATACCAAGATGCAGTGAAAAATCCGGTGTGGCTGTCATGCCAATACATTAATGCTGCAATAAATTTAACAGATATACAGCGGATAGGGTTGCCAACTATCTCACTCGCAAATAAGGGACAAGGTCACGTCACCGCCCCGCGCCCCACATCCCCTCACCCAGCCAGTGGCCACGTGTTCCCGCTCCACCAATGGCGGCCACCCGGGCCGGGAGGCAGGTTGCAATGCAACCTCCGTTAGGCGGTGCCCGGGCCTCCGGACCTAGACTGTCCGGGCCTACACTGTCCGTGCCTACAGTGTCCGGGCCTACAGTGTCCGAGCCGACAGTGTCCGGGCCTACAGTGATCGGGCCTACAGTGATCGGGCTTACAGTGATCGGGCCTTCAGCGTCCGGGCCTGCAGCGTCCGGGCCTGCAGCATCCGGGCGTACAGCGTCGGGGCCTACAGTGTCGGAGCCTACAGCGTCGGGGCCTATAATGTCCGGGCCTACAGTGTCCGACACTGTCCGGGCCTACAGTGTCCGGGCCTACAGTGTCGGACACTGTCCGGGCCTACAGTGTCCGGGCCTATAGTGTCTGACACTGTCCGGGCCTACAGTGTCCGGGCCTACAGTGTCCGACACTATCTGGGCCTACAGTGTCCGGGCCTACAGTGTCCGACACTGTCCGGGCCTACAGTGTCCGGGCCTACAGTGTCCGGGCCTACAATGTCGGGGCCTACAGTGTCGGGGCCTAGTGTCCGGGCCTACAGAGCCCCCCCGGGCCTAATACGGGACAAGGGCGGTCCCGTACGGGACAAACCAATTTAGCCCAATATACGGTATGGGCCGGCTAATACGGGACAGTTGGCAACCCTAACAATGGAGTTGACAACTAGACTCAACTCATTCCATCAATGAAGCTGGGCGGGGTAGTCATTAGATTTAATACAGTTAGAAGGAGAAAGAATTGTGGGAGTAACAAATCAAACCAACAGATGCAATATTTATACAGCGTGTGGGGAGCTGCCTTGCAATGTGCTCACCAGATCTAGATTGATGTATGACCGTGTTGCCAGCTGCAGCTCTGAACAGATGCTCAGGGTACAACTTGCAACTAAAATCACAACAGGACTGTACGTTGAAAGTCACTTGGCGATTCCAACAGGAGACATCTTAAGCAGAATGAATGAGTTAAACTTACCACCCAATGGTATGAATATTGATTTCTCCAACTTCAAATAACCCCTGCGTTCCCTCTCTATCTCTGTCCCTCCCCCACCCGTCACACCAGCTTCAAGGTCGTCTTGTGGAGTCTCATTGTCTGTACTTGTTCTCACCTCGACCACAGCCAACAATGGCCTGCTTCCTTTATCATCGTTACCTTTTTGCGCATCTTTCATTCATTTGTTCTAGATCTCTCCACATCACCGTCTATATCTCACGCTTCCCTTGCCCTGACTCTCAGTCTGAAGAAGGGTCTGGACACGAAATGTCACCTATTCCTTCTCTCCACAGATGCTGCCTGACCCGCTGAGTTACTCCAGCACTATGTGAAACGTCACCTATCCATGTTCTCCACAGATGCTGCCTGACCCGCTGAGTTACTCCAGCACTATGTGAAACGTCACCTATCCATGTTCTCCACAGATGCTGCCTGACCCGCTGAGTTACTCCAGCTATTTGTGTCTATCTCAAGTAGAATTAACTATTTGATGAGTTTAATTTCTCCCACTCGAGCTTCTGCTTCTGGAAGCATTCAAAAATGCAAATTTTCCATTTCTTACAATGATTTGTTTAGTTTAGGGATACAATTCACAAACCGCCTCTGCGGCCCTCCGAGTCCACACCTCTAGCTTAGTTTATTATTGATTATTTATTACCGAATAGTGAAAGGGCTGGAAAGAGTGGATGTGGAGAGGATGTTTCCACTAGTGGGAGAGTCTAGGACCAGAGGCTGCAGCCTCTGAAGAAAAAGACGTACCTTTAGAAAGGAGATGAGGAGGAACTTCTTTAGTCAGGGGGTGGTGAATCTGTGGAATTCATTGCCACAGGCTGTGAAGGCTAATAGATATTGTTAAGGCGGAGATTGACAGAATCTTGCTCAGTCCGGATGGATGTCAGGGGTTATGGCAGGAAATTGGGGCTGAGAGGGAAAGATAGATCAGCCGTGATTGAATGGCAGAGTAGACCCAATTAGCTGAATGGCCTAATTCTTATCCTATCACTCAGGTTCACCAGGCTAATCCCCGGGATGGTGGGACTGTCATATGAGGAAAGATTGGAAAGACTGGGCTTGTATTCACTGGAGTTTAGAAGGATGAGAGGGGATCTTATAGAGATGTATAAAATTATAAAAGGACTGGACAAGCTAGATACAGGAAAAATGTTCCCAATTTTGGGGGAGTCCAGAACCAGGAGCCACAGTCTAAGAATTAAGAGGAGGCCATGTAAAACAGAGGTGAGAAGTAACTTTTTCACCCAGAGTTGTGAATTTGTGGAATTCTCTGCCACAGAGGGCAGTGGAGACCAATTCACTGGATGAATTTAAAAGAGAGTTAGATCGAGCTCTAGGGGCTAGTGGAATCAAGGGATATGGGGAGAAGGCAGGCACAGGTTACTGATTGTGGATGATCAGCCATGATCACAATGAATGGTGGTGCTGGCTCGAAGGGCCAAATGGCCTCCTCCTGCACCTATTTTCTATGTTTCTAAACTTATTATTTGCACCGAGGTACAGTGAAAAGCTTTTGTTCAGCTTATGAACTGTATAGGAACACAATCAATCTGGGTGGCGCAGCGGGTAGAGCTGCTGCCTTGCAGCATCAGAGACCCAGATTCGATCCAGACTACAGGTGCTGTTTGTAGGGAGTTTGTACGTTCTCCCCATGACCTGCGTTTTGTACGGAGTTTGTACGTTCTCCCCATGACCTGCATGGGTTTCTCCCAGATCTTCGGTTTCCTCCCACACTCCAAATACGTATAGGTTTGTAGTTTAATTGGCTTGGTAAATGTAAATATCGTCCTGAGTATGTGTAGGAAAGTGTTAGTGTGCAGGGATCGCTGGTCGGCACGGACTCAGTGGGTCAAAGGGCCTGTTTCCGCGCTGTATCTCTAAAAACTAAAACAAAATAATCAAGCTGTCCCAGAAAAAACGCAGTCCCAGGGAAAACATGCAAACTGCACACAGACAGCAGCCGAGGTCAGGAGAGACCCTGGTCTCTGATGTTGTGAGGCAACAGCTCAACCAGCTGTGCCACTCTGCCGCCCACAATGTGTGTGGTGTGTGGTGTGCCCCCTGTGTGTGTGGTGTGTGTGTGTGTGGTGTGCCCCCTGTGTGTGTGGTGTGTGTGTGTGTGGTGTGCCCCCTGTGTGTGTGGTGTGTGTGTGTGGTGTGCCCTCTGTGTGTGTGGTGTGTGTGTGGTGTGCCCCCTGTGTGTGTGGTGTGTGTGTGTGGTGTGCCCCCTGTGTGTGTGGTGTGTGTGTGTGGTGTGTGTGTGGTGTGTGTGTGGTGTGCCCCCTGTGTGTGTGGTGTGTGTGTGGTGTGTGCCTCCTGTGTGTGTGGTGTGTGTGGTGTGCCCCCTGTGTGTGTGGTGTGTGTGTGTGGTGTGTGTGTGGTGTGTGCCTCCTGTGTGTGTGGTGTGTGTGGTGTGCCCCCTGTGTGTGTGGTGTGTGTGTGTGGTGTGTGTGTGGTGTGCCCCCTGTGTGTGTGGTGTGTGTGTGTGGT
>NC_135957.1:87451958-87531958 GCF_053455715.1 Rhinoraja longicauda | reverse complement strand
AGGGCCAGGTGGGGGGGGGGGTCAGGGCCAGGTGGGGGGGTCAGGGCCAGGTGGGGGGGTCAGGGCCAGGTGGGGGGGGGGTCAGGGCCAGGTGGGGGGGGGGTCAGGGCCAGGTGGGGGGGGGGTCAGGGCCAGGTGGGGGGGGGGGGTCAGGGCCTGGTGGGGGGGGTCAGGGCCAGGTGGAGGGGGCAGGGCCAGGTGGGGGCAGGGCCAGGTGGGGGCAGCGCCAGGTGGGGGGTCAGGACTAGGTGGGGGCAGAACCAGGTGGGGGGGGGGGGCAGGGCCAGGTGGGGGGGGATCAGGGCCAGGTGGGGGGGGATCAGAGCCAGGTGGGGGGGGGGGGTCAGGGCCAGGTGTGGGGGGGAAGGGCCAGGGTGGAGGGGGCAGGGCCAGGTGGAGGGGGCAGGACCAGGTGGGGGCAGGGCCAGGTGGGGGGCAGGGCCAGGTGGGGGGGGGCAGGGCCAGGGGCGGTGGGCAGGGCCAGGTGGGGGCATGGCCAGGTGGGGGGGCAGGACTAGGTGGGGGCAGAACCAGGTGGGGGGGGGGGGCAGGGCCAGGGGCGGTGGGCAGGGCCAGGTGGGGGAGCTCAGAGGCAGGTGGGTTAGGCCAGGTGGGGCGCAGAGGCAGGTGTGGGGCCCAGGTTGGGGGGCCAGGTGGTGACAGGGGCAGGTGGGAGTAGGGGGTCAGGTGGGGGAGGGGTGCCAGGTGGGGTTGGGGCGGGGGGGTGCCAGATGGGGGCATCAGGTAGACACACACAGAGTCTCTTGCCAAGAGCAGGGGAATTGAAGGTGAAGGGAGAAAGATTTAACAGGGGCAGGGCAAGCTTGTTGAACAGAGGGTGGTGGGTGGATGGAACCAGCTGCCAGAGGAGGTATTTTAGAGGCATCGAAGGGTAGATAGTCAAACCCTTTTGAAACGTGAGGAAATGTCCAACACTCAGAGCTATAAGGTGAGAGGGGCAAAGTTTAAAGGAGATGCGCGGGCCAGGGTTTTACACAGAGATTGGTGTGGGCCTGGAACGTGCTGCCAGGGGTGGTGGTGGAGGCAGATGCAATAGTGGTGCTATGGCGAGTCTGGAAGCTTGTTCTTTGTTAAAGAAGTTTATTGCAGCAGCAATATTCGATTACAAAGTATAACAAACGGATTTACAGACAACCATTAAATCAAACTGTTCGCTTCGAAGTCCTCTTCCCACAACTTGGTTTTGGGCGCCAAAACCACCACCTGACCTAGCTGGCCAATCCGAGGGATCGCTACAGTGTTTAGTTTAGTTTAGTTCAGAGATACAGCGCGGAAACAGGCCCCTTCGGCCCACCGGGTCCGCGCCAACCAGCGATCCCCGCACATTAACACTATCCTACACACACTAGGGACAATTTTTACATTTACCAAGCCAATTATCCTACATACCTATACGTCTTTGGAGTGTGGGAGGAAACCGAAGATCTCGGAGAAACCCCACGCGGGTCACGGGGAGAACGTACAAACTCCGTACAGACAGCACCTGTAGTCGGGATGGAACCCGGGTCTCCGGCGCTGCATTCGCTGTAAGGCAGCACCTCTACCGCTGCGCCACCGTGCCGCCCGTGTTATGAGGCTTTTGGATAGGCACGTGGATATGCAGGGAATATAGGGATATAGATCACGTGCAGGCAGGGAACAGTTCAATGTAGCATTAATTATTTGGACGAGGGGATTGAAGGTTTTGTGGCCAGGTTTGCAGATGATACGAAAATAGGTGGAGGGGGAGGTAGTGTAGAGAAAGCAGGGACTCTGCAGAAGGTCTTAGACAGGTTGGGAAAGTGGGCAGAGAAGGGGCAGGTGGAATACAGCGTAGCAAAGTGTGGAGTCATGCATTTTGGTAGTAGCAATAAAGGCACAATAAGGTGCTGGTCAGGCCGCACTTGGAGTATTGTGAGCAATTTTGGGCCCCATTTCTGAGGAAGGATGTGCTGGCTCTGGAGAGGGTCCAGAGGAGGTTTACAAGAATGATCCCGGGAATGAGTGGGTTAACCTATGATGAGTCTTTGTCGGCACTGGGCCTGTACTCACTGGAGTTTAGAAGAATGGCTGGAGAATGGGGTTAGGAGGGAGAGATAAATCAGCCATGATTGAAAGGCAGAGCAGACTTGATGGGCCGAACTAATTATGCTCTTAGTGTAGGAAAATAACTGCAGATGCTGGTACAAATTGAAGGTAGTCAAATCAAGTCAAGTTTATTTGTCACATGCACATACACGATGTGCAGTGAAATGAAAGTGGCAATGCCTGCGGATTGTGCACAAAAAAGAATTACAGTTACAGCATATAAATAAAGTTAATACAGAGAAGAAAAAATGTAGTCCATGGAGTTATAAAAGTTGACAGTCCTGATGGCCTGTGGGAAGAAACTCCGTCTCATCCTCTCCGTTTTCACAGCGTGACAGCGGAGGCGTTTGCCTGACTGTAGCATCTGGAACAGTCCGTTACTGGGGTGGCAGGGGTCCCTCATGATCTTGCTTGCTCTGGATCTGCACCTCCTGATGTATAGGTCCTGCAAGGGGACGAGTGTAGTTCCCATGGTGCGTTCTGCTGAACGCACTCCTCTCTGCAGGGTCTTCCTGTCCTGGTATCACAAAATGCTGGAGTAACTCAGTAGGCCAGGCAGCATCTAGGAGAGAGGGAATGGGTGACGTTTCGGGTCGAGACCCTTCTCCATTCTGCTCTTATGCCTTATCACCTTATGATCATAGAAACATAGAAAATAGGGGAGGCCTTTTGGCCCTTCGAGCCAGCACCGCCATTCATTGTGATCATGGCTGATCATCCACAATCAGTAACCCGTGCCTACCTTCTCCCCATATCCCTTGATTCCACTAGCCACTAGAGATCTATCTAACTCTCTTTTAAATTCATTCAGTGAATTGGCCTCCACTGCCCTCTGTGGCAGGGAATTCCACAAATTCACAACTCTCTGGGTGAAAAAGTTTCTTCTCACGTCAGTTTTAAATGGCCTCCCCTTTATTCTCAGACGGTGGCCCCTGGTTCTGGATCATGTTGAGCACAGACATTGTGGGCCGAAGGGCTGTCCCTCTGCTGTACTGTTCTATATTCTATGTCTATAGAAACATAGAAACATAGAAACATAGAAACATAGAAACATAGAAACATAGAAAATAGGTGCAGGAGTAGGCCATTCGGCCCTTCGAGCCACCACCGCCATTCAATATGATCATGGCTGATCATCCAGCTCAGTAGCCTGTACCTGCCTTCTCTCCATACCCCCTGATCCCTTTAGCAAAAAGGGCCACATCTAACTCCCTCTTAAATATAGCCAATGAACTGGCCTCAACTACCTTCTGTGGCAGAGAATTCCACAGACTCACCACTCTCTGTGTGAAGAAATGTTTTCTCATCTCGGTCCTAAAAGACTTCCCCCTTATCCTTAAACTGTGACCCCTGGTTCTGGACTCCCCCAACATCGGGAACAATCTTCCCGCATCTAGCCTCTCCAACCCCTTAAGAATTTTATATGTTTCTATAAGATCCTTATATGTTTCTATATGTTCCATGTCGATGTTCTACGGCTGATACCTGAAGCAGTAGGCTGTGATTATGGGCGTGAACATGAGCTGATTGAACTGTGTATGACTAGCTGGGATGGCACAGAGGAAAGTTATCACCAGCGCCTCTCTAAATCCTTTGTAAATTCATATTTAATGAAAACATTTCTTCTTTCGCACAACAACAAAATCATGTCTCCTCATGATAAATCCTTATTATAATTTTTAGGTTGTTAAGCTTTAATGATCTCACTTCAATCATGTAATCATCCATATACTAAAACGTTTGTTTGTTTGTTTGTTCCTGAACTACAGACAAAATGGCACACGACAGTGCGACAACTTTGGTGCTAATGGAAGAAGTTTCATTGAAATCGGTGTTATATTTTTAAAGTTATTCACATTTTAAAGCTTAAATCTATCACCTGAGGGAGGGGGGAGGGGGAGGGTAAGGGGGCTTGGGGGGGGAGTGGGGGTGAGAGGGGAGGTGCGGATGGGATTGGAAGAGGAGGGGGAGAGCGGAGGGGGGGATGGGAGGGGGAGGGGGGATGGGAGGATGGGAGGAGGGGGGAGGAGAGGGGGGGGAGGAGAGGGTGCTGCACCAATGCAGGAGAGGTTTGGGTCCACTATGGTCTCGTCTTTCCTAAAATTCCTTCAAACAGAAATGATCTTGCTTACTTATAATAATGCAATGTTTATAGTCTTGTAGTAGTTCCATTAAAAGGAAACTGAAGCAGTTTAGAATCAGTCATTTTGTTTTGTTGCAAAGTAAAACATAGTTTTAACATTTGGTTAATTATTCATATTTTGAATGTTTATTGTCTATCACCTCCAGGCCTGTGAATTCTCCATGGCAACAAAAGGCCTATTACCTTGGAAAATCTGCTGGATTTTGGCTGGAAAACCCACCGTCAGCAGCTTGCGAGTGCTCTTTGCAATTAGAGTCATCGAGTCACACAGCATGGAAACAGGCCCTTCAGCCCAACTCGTCATGCTGACCAAGATGCCCCACCAACACGAGTCGCATGATCTGCCTGCATTTCGCCCATGTCCTTCCAAACCTTTCCTATCCAGGTACAGACTTTTGGTTATTGAGTAGAGCTACTACTCGCGGAAAAAAGCTGTTTTTATGTCTGGCTGTGGCTGCTTTGACAGTCCGGAGTCGCCTTCCAGAGGGAAGTGCTTCAAAGAGTTTGTGGCCAGGGTGAGAGGGGTCAGAGATGATCTTGCCCGCTCGCTTCCTGGTCCTTGCAGTGTACAGTTCGTCAATGGGGGGAAGGTTGCAGCCAACAACATTCTCAGCTGTGCGAACGATCCGTTGCAGCCTCCGGATGTGGTGCTTGGTGGCTGAGCCAAACCAGACCATGATGGAGAAGGTGAGGACGGACTCGATTATAGCAGTATAGAATTGGACCATCATTGCCTGTGGCAGATTGTGTTTCCTCAGTTGCCGCAGGAAGTATATCCTCTGTTGGGCCTTTTTGACTGTGGAGTCGATGGTGACCCCCTATTTAAGGTCCCTGGAGATGATGGTTCCAAGGGACTTAAATGACTCCACAGATGTGACTGTGGTGTTGTTGATGGTGAGTGGGGGGAGGGGAGGGGAGGGGAGGGGGATCTCTTCGAAAGTCTACAATTAGTTCCACTGTCTTGAGGGCATTGAGCTCCAGGTTGCCTATGCCGCAGTGTAATCTACTATTCTTACACTCATATGCTTAAGTTTTATTATGCCTGTGTATAGTGAACTTTTTAACTGAACTGTATGCATAAAGGAATTTCACTTAGGAATTGGAACATTTGACAATAAAGTACCACTGAACCATTGACCATCAGTGAATTCCAGAGAAAGACACGGAGTGCTGGAGTAACTCAGCGGGTCAGGCAGCAACTGTGGAGAACATGGATAGGTGACGTTTCACAGAGTGCTGGAGTAACTCAGCGGGTCAGGCAGCATCTCTGGAGAACATGGGTAGGTGATGTTTCACAGAGTGCTAGAGTAACTGGAGAGAGGTGACGTTTCAGTTTGGGACCCTTCTTCAGACTACAATATTCTACCACTTGAGATGTAGGGAGGGGATGAATGCTGAAGAGAGGAGGGCAGGATAAAGCTTGTTAAGTGAGGGGGGGTTTGTTGATAGGCAGATGTTTGGACAAAGGCCAGAGATGGGGAAAAAAAAGGTGTGAGACAAAAGGATTGAAGAGTTGCAAATTATGAAGCTAGAGGAAGGATCTTAGGTGGGAGAGGGAAATAGGTGCGAGCCCCAGTGGGGTAGAGGAGATGGGAGGCGAGGAAGGAAGGGGGGGGGGTGTGGTGGAAAAATGGGAGGGGGGTGGGGGCGGTGTTGGAGGTTACCTAAAATTAGAGAACTCACTGTTCATACCATTGGGATGTTAGCTACCCAAGCAAAATATGAGGTGTTGCTCCTCCAGTTTACGTGTGGCCTCACTCTGGCAATGGAGGAACCCCAGGACAGAAAGGTCAGTGTGTAAATGGGGGGGAGTTGAAAAGACTACAAGACGTGGCTCCTGCATAAGGAAGTTTCAAATGGCCACCCACAATCCTGTAACTCGGTTCCCTTGTTCAAGACGTTTAGTTTAGTTTAGTTTAGAGATACAGCGTGGAAACAGGCCCTTTCGGCCCACCGAGTCCGCGCCGACCAGTACTTACAGTTTTGATGTTTTACTCCAGTCTCAAATCCTTGCTTTCCCTCTCTCTCCATCCATAGAAACATAGAAAATAGGTGCAGGAGGAGGCCATTTGGCCCTTCGAGCCAGCACCGCCATTCATTGTGATCATGGCTGATCATCCATAATCAATAACTTGTGCAAGCCTTCTCCCCATATCCCTTGATTCCACTAGCCCCTAGAGCTCTATTTAACTCTCTCTTAAATCCATCCAGTGATTTAGGCTCCACTGCCTTCTGTGGCACAGAATCCCACAGATTCACAACTCTCTGGGTGAAAAAGATTGATCTCACCTCAGTTTTAAATGGCCTCCCCTTTATTCATAGCTATCCCTCCACCTTCCTAGTTCTCCGACCAGCCTGACTCTCCCCCTGATTACATTTTATCTCAGTTTGCTTTGTTGTCACCTTCTCTTAGCTCACAATGATCTATTCTACATTTTCCTTGAGCCCCATCTCCTTTGATGTCTCATTTTGACACCTTCCCCTTCCTTATCTCTGTGTCTCCCTCTTCCCTGACTTTCAGTCTGAACATGGGTCTCAACCTGAAACGTCAGCCATTCCTTTCCTCCAGTGATGCTGCCTCGTCCCGCTGAGTTACTCCAGCATTTTGTGTCCATCTTCAATGTCAACCAGCATCTGCAGTTCCTTCCTACGGATTTTCAAGTGACCCTTGCTTTCCCTCTCTCTCCATCCCTCCCCATCCTAATTCTCCGATTAGCTTCACCGTCCTCCTGATTAATGCTAGCGTTTGTCTGCCTCGTTGTCACCTTCCCCTCAGCCAACAATGAACCATTCTACATTTCCTTAACATTATCTGCTTTGATCTGTTGTTTTCACACTTTACCCTTCCTTATCTTTAGTTTAGTTTAGAGATACTGTGCTGAAACAGGCCCTTTCGGCCCACCGGTTCCGCGCCGTCCAGCGATCCCCGCACACTAACACTATCCTACACACACCAGAGACAATTTTTACATTTACCAAGCCAATTAACCCACAAACCTGTACGTCTTTGGAGTGTGGGAGGAAACCGAAGATCTCGGAGAAAACCCACGCAGGTCACGGGGAGAACGTACAAACTCCGTACAGACAGCACCCGTAGACGGGATGGAACCCGGGTCTCCGGCGCTGCATTCGCTGTAAGGCGGCAACTCTACCGCCGCGCCACCGTGATGCCCAGTTTCTAGTTTCTAGTTTCCCTCTCCCCGACTCTCAGTCTGAAGAAGGGTCTCGACCCGAAACGTCACCCGTTCCCTCTCTCCAGAGATTCTGTCTGTCCTGCTAAGTTACTCCAACATTTTGTGTCCATCTAAACTAAACTAAAATTGGTTTTACAGGCTCAAAGCCAATGGAGAGGCAATTTATTCCTTGAATCTCCCTCTGAACCTCAGAGGTTTGGAGACAAAATACATGCAGTAATTAAACTTTATCTGCCTACACTGAAATGTATATCATGTGAAAAGCCGTGGGCAAAGTCATGGAAGACTTGATAGTCTCTCCAATAATATTGCCTTGTGGTGCACTAACGTCTTCCCAGGGTATTAAATAATTAAGTCAACTCCTGGCGTATTAAATAATTTTGAAATAGACAGCGTTAGAGTTGCTGCCTTACAGCACCAGAGACCTGGGTTTGATCCCGACTACAGGTGCTGTCTGTACAGAGTTTGTACGTTCCCCCCGTGACCTGCGTGGGTTTTCTTCGGGATCTCTGGGTTCCTCCCACACTCCAAAGACGTGCAGGTTTGTAGGTTAATTAGCTTGGGGATGATTGTAAATTGTCCCTAGTGTGTGTAGGATAGTGTTAGTGTGCGGGGATCATTGGTCGGTGTGGACTCGGTGGGCCGAAGGGCCTGTTTCTGTGTCGTATCTCTAAACTAAACTAAACATTACTACGGTGTTTCCATTCTCATGTATTCACCTGTTTGTTTGCAGTAACTCAGTGGGTCAGGCAGCATCTCTGGAGAGAAGGAATGGGTGACATTTCGGGTCGAGACCCTTCTTCAGACTGAAAGTCAGGGGAAAGGGATACAAGAGGTATAGACGGTGATGCAGAGAGATATAGAACAAATTAACTAAAGGGATGCAAAACCACTTATATTTTTTTAGATTTAGAGATACAGCGCGGAAACTGGCCCTTCGGCCCACCGGGTCCGCACCGACCAGCGATCCCCGCACATTAACACTATCCTACACCCACTAGGGACAATTTTTACATTTGCCCAGCCAATTAACCTACAAACCTGCACATCTTTGGAGTGTGGGAGGAAACCGAAGATCTCGGAGAAAACCCACGCAGGTCACGGGGAGAACGTACAAACTCCGTACAGACGGCACCCGTAGTCAGGATGGAACCCGGGTCTCCGGCGCTGCATTCGCTGTAAGGCAGCAACTCTACCGCTGCACCACCGCCATCCTTACAAGGATAAAGGAAACAGGCCATTGTTAGAGGTTTGCCAGGTGAGAATGAAAAGTTGGTGTGACTTGGATGGGGGAAGGGATGGAGAGAGAGGGGATTACTTGAAGTTAGTGAAATCAATATTCATGGCCCTAGGTTGTCTAGCTGCCCAAGTCAAATATGAGATGCTGTTCCTCCAATTTGCGTTTAGCCTCACTGACAATGGGGAGGGTGTAGTAGAGAAAGGTCAGTGTGGGAATGGGAAGGAGAATTAAAGTGTTTGACAACCAGGAGATCAGGTAGGTCCAGGCTACCTTTATTTGTTCACCCCCTCAATAATTGCTTTTAGATCCTCATCTATACACTAAAACTCTCGTTTGTTTGTTTGTTTGTTCCTGAACTACAGCCAAAACGGTACACGATAGCGCGACAATGTTAGGCCCACCTTACTCACCGTCATCCCTTTGGTGCTAATGGAAGAGGTTTCATTGAAATCGGCGTTATATTTTTAAAGTTATTCACATTTTAAAGTTTAAATCTATCTCCTAGTGAAGGGGGGGGGGGGGGGTGGAGGGAGGGGGGGAGTAGGGATGATAAGGGGGGGTTGAGGGGAATGGAGTGGGCGAGGGGGTGGATAGAGGAGGGAGGGGGGAGGGAGGAGGAGGGGGAGGGGGAGTGGGGAGGGGTAGTGGGAAGTGGGGATGGGGGACTGGAGAGGGGAGTGGGGAGGGAGGGGGGAGGGAGGGGGTTTGGGGAGGGGTAGTGGGGAGTGGGGATGGGGGGTGGAGAGGGGAGGGGGAGAGGGGAGGGAGGGGGGAGGGAGGGGTGTGGGGAGGGGTAGTGGGGAGTGGGGATGGGGGGTGGAGAGGGGAGGGGGAGAGGGGAGGGAGGGGGGAGGGAGGGGTGTGGGGAGGGGTAGTGGGGAGTGGGGATGGGGGGGTGGAGAGGGGAGGGGAGGGAGGAGGGAGGGAGGGGGAGTGGGGAGGGGTAGTGGGGATGGGGGGGAGTGGAGAGGGGCGGAGGGAGGGAGGAGGGGGGAGGAGTGGGTGAGAGGGAGGTGGTGGGGGTGGGAGGGGGGAAGGGGAGTGGGTTGGAGGTGGGGGGAGGAGAGGGTTCTGCACCAATGCAAGAGAGGTTTGGGCCCAACGGGTCCACGATCATAACCTGGGGATGGCAATTGGAATTTGAAGCAGGGGCCTCCGTCTATTTGTAAATATCCATTTAAATGTTCCGTGTCGTGTGTAAATTCAACCCAAGTTATGATCGTGGAATATTAATTCTGTCCTGTACATTTCATCCAAATCTCAGAAGATTGCAACAATAGATTCTACGATACTTAACTTTCTTCATAATACTTAGCTCAGCTTAGCTTAGCTTAGAGATACAGCGCGGAAACAGGCCCATCGGCCCACCGAGTCTGCGCCGACCAGCGATCCCTGCACATTAACACTATCCTACACACACTAGGGACAATTTACACACACACCCAGCCAATTAACCTACAAACCTGCACGTCTTTGGAGTGTGGGAGGAAACCGAAGATCTCGGAGAAAACCCACGCAGGTCACGGGGAGAACGTACAAACTCCGTACAGACGGCACCCGTAGTCGGGGTCTCTGGCGCTGGCGCTGGCAGCACTGTAAGGGAGCAACTCTACCAACTCTACCATTCCCATGATTATCCCTCTAAATCTTTCCTTTCCATGTACCTGTCCAAATGTCTTTTAAATATTGTAATAGTCCCAACCTCCTCTGGCAGCTCGTTCCATACAGCCACCACCCTCAGGGTGAAAAGGTTGTCCCTCAGGTTCCTATTACCTTTCCCCTCTCACCTTAAACCTATGTCCTCTAGTTCTTGATTTTCCAATTCTGGGCAAGAGATTCTGTGCATCTACCTGATCTATTCCCCCCATGATTTTATACACCTTTATAAGATCTCCCCTCAACCTCCTGTGCTCCAAGGAATAAAATCCTAGCCTGCCCAACCTCTCCCTGAAAGGTCATAAAGTCATAAGCGATAGTAGAATTAGGCCATTCGGCCCATCAAGTCTACTCCACCATTCAATCATGGCTAATCTATCTCTCCCTCCCAACCCCATTCTCCTGCCTTCTCCCCATAACCCGTGAAACCCGCACTAATCAAGAATTATCTATCTCTGCCTTACAAAGATCCACTGACTTGGCCTCCACAGTCCTCTGTGGCAAAGAACTCCACAGATTCACCACCCTCTGACTAAAGAAATTTCTCCCCATCCCTTCCTAAACAAATGTCCTTTAATTCTGAGGCTGTGCCCTCTGGTCCTAGACTCTCCCACTAGTGGAAACATCCTCTCCACATCCACTCTATCCAAGCCTTTCACTATTCTGTACGTTTCAATGAGGTCTTTCAATCTCTTCCTGTGGCTCAGGCCCTTGAGTTCATAAGTTCATACATTATAAGAGCACAAGAAGGCGGGAGAATGGGGTTAGGAGGGAGAGATAGATCAGCCATGATTGAATGGTGGAGCAGGGTTGATGGGCTGAATGGCCTAATTCTGCCCAATATTACATGAACTAATGAACATGACAATGTTCCACTAGTGGAAACATCCTCTCCACATCCACATTGATTATCTTGTTACAATGGCACCTGTCAAGGGGTGGGATATATTAGGCAGCAAGTGAACAGTCAGTTCTTGAAGTTGATGTGTTGGATGCAGGAGAAATGGGCAGGAGTAAAGACCTGAGCGACTTTGACAAGGGCCAAATTGTTATGGCCAGACGACTGGGTCAGAGCATCTCTGAAACGGCAAGGCTTGTGGGGTGCTCCCGGTCAGCAGTGGTGAGTACCTACCGACAGTGGTCCGAGGAGGGACAATCCACAAACCGGCGACAGACAGGGTGTTGGGCGCCCAAGGCTCATCGATGCGCGAGGGCAACGAAGGCTATCCCGTCTGGTCCGACTGTGGCACAAGTCACAGAAAATGTTAATGGTGCTCACGGGAGGAATGTGTCACAATACACAGTGCATCGCACCCTGCTGCGTATGGGGCTGCACACGGAGGACCAACAGCATATTAGGCAGGTGGGCATAATGTTCTGGCTCATCAGGTCATAATGTTTTGGCTGATCGGTGTAGATAATAATACAAATATGTCTGGAAGAAATTTCAAGACCCATTAATCAATTCATCGTCTGCTGAGGTTGCATGCTCCCCTGAATAACTCCGATATGAAAACACTCGTCTTTGCAGATAAATATTGCCCAGTTTGGGTTTTCCTTTCATTTGTTAACAGATTGGCTGAGAAATACTGTCTGCTCACTCGAGACCCAATCTCTCAGTTGCCGAAAATGAACACACTATTTCAGAGTTCTGATCTCAAACGTCGGCATGATTTATTGATCAATAGAACTCCTTACACTGGAAGCCACTTAGATGAATTGTGCCATACATATTAGGAACACTGTCTGGAGATCAGTTTGGTGGTTGAGCAATCTCGAACCTGCGGGGAATGACAATGCGTTGTTAAAGTAAGTGTTGCAGTTTACTGTTTTGAGAAAGGCACAACCTCCCCACTTCCCATCCACAGTCCTGAAAGAAATAGGGCAGTCACGGTGGCGCAGCGGTAGAGTTGCCGCCTTACAGCGAATGCAGCGCCGGAGACCCAGGTTCCATCCCGACTACGGGTGCTGTCTGTACGGAGTTTGTACGTTCTCCCCGTGACCTGCGTGGGTTTTCGCCGAGATCTTCGGTTTCCTCCCACACTCCAAAAAAGTACAGTGTATGTAGTCACAAAATGCTGGAGTAACTCAACGGTTCAGGCAGCATCTCTGGAGAGAAGGAATGGGTGACGTTTCAGTTCGAGACTCTTCTTGAAACGTCACCCATTCCTTCTCTCCAGAGATGCTGCCTGACTGGCTGAGTTACTCCAGCATTTTGTGTCTACCTTCAATTTAAACCAGCATCTGCAGTTTTTGTTCCTACAGGTATGTAGGTTAATTGACTTGGTAAATGTAATTTTTTTTAAAAAAATGTCCCAAAAAATTGTATAGGATAGTGTTAGTGTGCGGGGATCGCTGGTCGGCACGGACCCGGTGGGCCGAAAGGACATAACTGAACTAAATTAAATGCCTCATAGAGTCACAGAGTGATACAACGTGGAAACAGGCCCTTCAGCCCAACTTGCCCACACCGACCAACATGCCCCATCTACGCTAGTCCCACCTGCATGCGTTTGGCCCAGATCCCTCTAAACCTGTCCTATCCATGTACCTGTCCAAAGGTTTCTTAGATTTTGTTATCGTACCAGCCTCAACTACCTCCTCCGGCAGCTTGTTCCATACACCCACCACCCTTTATGTAAAGATAGCCACAAAATGCTGGATTAACTCAACAGAACAGCAGTCTTCTCTCCAGAGATGCTGCCTGTCCCGCTGAGTTTCCCCAGCATTTTGTGTCTATCTTCGTGGAAACCAGCAACTGCTGTTGCTTCTTACCCTTTGCAAGACCCTTTCAGCCCAGTTTGCCCCATATCCCTCTAAACCTTTCCTATCCATGAACTTGTCCAAATGTATTTTTGCAGCACGGTGGCGCAGCGGTAGAGTTACTGCCTTACAGCGAATGCAGCGCCGGAGACTCAGGTTCCATACTGACTATGGGTTTCCTCCCACACTCCAAAGACGTGCAGGTTTGTAGGTTAATTGGCTAAATTAAATTAAACTAAACTAAATTAAACTAAATTAAATTAAACTAAATTAAATTAAATTACACTAAATTAAACTAAACTAAATTAAACTAAACTAAATTACACTAAGTTAAACTAACACCCCAACACTATGAACATTGGACTATAAGACCATGACACAGAAACACACTGCTCCCATGACTTATGGACTTATGGAATTACAGGGGCAGCTTTTGATCTTCCAAGTATTTATAGTTCAAAAGCGGTGCCTGTGGACTGGAAAAGTGTTTTACACAGAGGGTGATGAGTGGCTGGAACGTGCTGCCAGAGGTGGTGGTGGAGGCAGATACGATAGAGGTGTGTAAGAGGAATTTAGACAGGATTAGACATGAACAGATACGGACCACACGATACGGACCACACGATACGGACCACACGATACGGACCACACGATACGGACCACACGATACGGACCACACGATACGGACCACACGATACGGACCACACGATACGGACCACACGATACGGACCACACGATACGGACCACACGATACGGACCACACGATACGGACCACACGATACGGACCACACGATACGGACCACACGATACGGACCACACGATACGGACCACACGATACGGACCACACGATACGGACCACACGATATGGACCACATGTAGGCAGATGTGCAATTTAATTTAGCAATCATGTTAATTTCCCAATCTCGTTGTACCCCTGTACAATGACAATAAAGATATATTGTATTGTATTGTATTGTATGTTTGGCACTGACATTGTGGGTCTGGACGGCCTGTTCTGTGACTTCTCCGTGGATTGTCACCTTGTGGTGGTGGAGAAGCTTGTGTGGTCCTGAGACCCTGAGAGCGATGCCGTTTGGAGCTACGCTCCTGGTAGGGTCACCCATGGCGGTAAGGTCGAGGGGGAGGTCCCTGACAAAGAGCGATCCAACCAAGACCTCAACGGTGGAACAGGCGGAGGGAGGGTGATGGCTGACTTTAGTGGAGCGTCACAAAGGCTGGGAAGGCGGATGGATGAAGAGTGCAGCAGAAAAGGGTCCCCGGTCGTCTTGGACTCCACGCCACTGGATCCTGACCCAGATCTGTCAGGGACCATGTGGTGGCTGTCTGTGCACCAGTCTCCCCACGTTAAACAAAGTCACGCACAGGCATCCGACCCTATGGAGAGAACAGTCACACTCGCTTCCAGTGACCGCTGATGGTGATGATGTTGTTCAAAGCTGAATTTGTTCAAATTGGAGTCTTGTGTGTAGTTCTGGTCGCTCCCTTCCAGGAAGGATGTGGAGGTTTTGCAAAGAGTGCCGTTGGGAGGTCATGTTGCAGTTGTATAAGACGTTCGTGAGGCCACATTTAGAATATTGCGTTCTGTTCTGGGCACCATGTTATAGCAAAGATGTTTGTCAAGCTGGAAAGGGTACAGAAAAGATTTTGTCGGGTACGTCGAACAATCCCTGTTCCAGACGTACACTGGCCCCATCCCCGAACTCTACCTCCGCTACATCGACGACTGCATTGGTGCTACCTCTTGCACCCATGCAGAACTCACTGACTTCATACACTTCACCTCCAATTTCCATCCTGCCCTTAAATATACCTGGACTATCTCTGACATCTCCCTCCCGTTTCTGGACCTCACCATCCTCATCACAGGAGACAGACTAGTGACGGACATTTATTACAAGCCCACCGACTCGCACAGCTATCTGGACTACACTTCTTCCCACCCGGTCCCCTGCAAAAAGTCTATCCCCTCCTCCCAATTCCTCCGTCTACGCCGCATCTGCGCCCGGGATGAGGTGTTTCAGACTAGGGCTTCCGAGATGTTCTCGTTCTTCAGAAAACGGGGCTTCCCCTCCTCCATTATAGATGAGGCTCTCACTAGGGTCTCTTCTACACCCCACAGCTCCGCTCTTGCTCCCCCTCCCCCCACTCGCAACAAGGACAGGATCCCCCTCGTTCTCACCTTCCACCCCACCAGCCAGCGGATCCAACATATCATCCACCAACATTTCCGTCACCTACAACGGGACCCCACCACTGGCCATATCTTCCCATCCCCTCCCCTCTCTGCGTTCCGCAGAGACCGTTCCCTCCGTAACTCCCTGGTCCACTCGTCCCTTCCTACCCAAACCACCCCATCCCCGGGCACTTTCCCCTGCAACCGCACGAGATGCAACACCTGTCCCTTTACCTCCCCCCTCAACTCCAACAAAGGACCCAAACAGTCTTTCCAGGTGAGACAGAGGTTCACCTGCACCTCCTCCAACCTCATCTATTGCATCCGCTGCTCTAGATGTCAACTTATTTATATCGGCGAAACCAAGCGCAGGCTCGGCGATCGCTTCGCTGAACACCTGCACTCGGTCCGCATTAACGCAACCGATCTCCCGGTGGCCCAGCACTTTAACTCCCCCTCCCATTCCCAGTCTGACCTCTCTGTCATGGGCCTCCTCCGGGGCCATAGTGAGGCCCGCCGGAAATTGGAGGAGCAGCACCTCATATTTCGCCTGGGCAGTTTGCGGCCCGGTGGTATGAACGTCGACTTCTCCAACTTCAGATAGCTCCTCTGTCCCTCTCTTCCCCTCCTCCTTCCCAGATCTCCCTCTATCTTCCTGTCTCCACCTATATCCTTCCTTTGTCCCACCCCCGACATCAGTCTGAAGAAGGGTCTCGACCCGAAACGTCACCCATTCCTTCTCTCCCGAGATGCTGCCTGACCTGCTGAGTTACTCCAGCATTTTGTGAATAAATAGATTTACGAGGATGTTGCCAGGACTTGTGGGCTTAAAACTGAGGTGAGAAGAAACTTTTTCACCCAGAGAGTTGTGAATTAATGGAATTCTCTGCCACAGAGGGCAGTGGAGGCCAATTCACTGGATGAATTTAAAAGAGAGTTGAATAGAGCTCTAGGGGCTAGTTGAATCAAGGGATATGGGGAGAAGGCAGGCACGGGTTACTGATTGTGGATGATCAGCCATGATCACAATGAATGGCAGTGCTGGCTCGAAGGGCCAAATGGCCTCCTCTATGTTTCTATGTTTCTATGAGCTACAGGGAGAGGTTGGGGAGGCTGTGACTCTATTCCATGGAGCGCAGGAGGATGAGGGGTGATCTTATAGAGGTTTATAAAATCATGTGAGGAATAGATCGGGTAGATGCACAGAGTCTCTTGCGCAGAGGAGGGGAAACATGAACCTGAGGACTTAGGTTCAAGGTGAGAGGGGAAAGATTTAATAGGAATCTGAGGGTTAACGTTTTCACACAAAGGGTGGTGGGTGTGTGGAACGAGCTGCCGGAAGAGGCAGTTGAGGCTGGGACTATCGCAATGTTTAAGAAACAGTTAGACAGGTACATGGATAGGACAGGTTTGGAGGGATATGGGACAGACACAGGCAGGTGGGACTAGTGTAGCTGGGACATTGTTGGCCGGTGTGGGCGAGTTGGGCCGAAGAGCCTGTTTCCACGCTGTATCACTCTATGAATCTAAGAACAGGTGTATCTGGGGGTTTCTGAGCACAATCTATTGAAAGTGGCAGTGGGATTGAGGAGGTAGTTTGTTGGAAGATGAAAGATTCTGGCTTTATAAGCAGTGCCACATAGTCACAAAATCAAACAGCACGGAAAGAGGCCCTTCGGCCCAACTCATTTGCGCAGCGGTAGAGTTGCCTCCTTACAGCGAATGCAGCGCCGGAGACCCGGGTTCCATCCACACTACCGGTGCTGTCTGTACGGAGTTTGTACGTTCTCCCCGTGACCTGCGTGGGTTTTCTCTGGGATCTTCGGTTTCCTCCCACACTCCAAAGACGTACAGGTATGTAGGTTAATTGGCTGAATAAATGTAAATATTGTCCCTAGTGGGTGTAGGATAGTGTTAGTGTGCGGGGATCGCTGGTCGGCGCGGACCCGGTGGGCCGAAAGGGCCTGTTTCCGCGCTGTATCTCTTAACTAAACTAAACTAAACTACCTCCTCTGGTAGCTCGTTCCATACACCCATCACCCTTTGTGGGAACCAGGGAATATTTAGATTTAGATTTTAGATTTAGAGATACAGCGCAGAAACAGGCCCTTTGGCCCACTGGCGATGCACTGTGTATTGTGACACATTCCTCCCGTGACCACCACTAACATTTTCTGTGACTTGTGCCACAGTCGACCTTCTGTCGGTTCGGACCAGACGGGACAGCCTTCGTTGCCCTCGCGCATCGATGAGCCTTGGGCGCCCAACACCCTGTCTGTCGCCGGTTTGTGGTTTGTCCCTCCTCGGACCACTGTTGGTAGGTACTCACCACTGCTGACCGGGAGCACCCCACAAGCCTTGCCGTTTCAGAGATGCTCTGACCCAGTCGTCTGGCCATAACAATTTGGCCCTTGTCAAAGTCGCTCAGGTCTTTACTCCTGCCCATTTCTCCTGCATCCAACACATCAACTTCAAGAACTGACTGTTCACTTGCTGCCTAATATATCCCACCCCTTGACAGGTGCCATTGTAACAAGAATGGCGGGACTGTCATATGTTGAAAGACTGGAGCGACTTGGCTTGTATACACTGGAATTTAGAAGGATGAGAGGAGATCTTATCGAAATGTAGAAGATTATTAAGGGGTTGGACACGTTAGAGGCAGGAAACATGTTCCCAATGTTGGGGGAGTCCAGAACAAGGGGCCACAGTTTAAGAATAAGGGGTAGGCCATTTAGAACTGAGATGAGGAAAAACATTTTCAGTCAGAGAGTTGTGAATCTGTGGAATTCTCTGCCTCAGAAGGCAGTGGAGGCCAATTCTCTGAATGCATTCAAGAGAGAGCTGGATAGAGCTCTTAAGGATAGCGGAGTCAGGGGGTATGGGGAGAAGGCAGGAACGGGGTACTGATTGAGAATGATCAGCCATGATCATATTGTAAGAGACACCTGTGGCTGACAAGGGAAGTCAGGGACAGCATAAAAATTAAGGAGAGGAAGTATAACATAGCAAAGAAGAGTGGGAAGACAGAGGATTGGGACTCTTTTAAAGAGCAACAAAAGTTAACTAAAAAGGCAATACGAGGAGAAAAGATGAGGTACGAGGGTAAACTAGCCAATAATATAAAGGAGGATAGCAAAAGTTTTTTTAGGTACGTGAAGAGGAAAAAAATAGTCAAGGCAAATGTGGGTCCCTTGAAGACAGAAGCAGGGGAATTTATTATGGGGAACAAAGAAATGGCAGACGAGTTAAACCGTTACTTTGGATCTGTCTTCACTGAGGAAGATACACACAATCTCCCAAATGTTCTAGGGGCTGGAGAACCTAGGGTGATGGAGGAACTGAAGGAAATCCACATTAGGCAGGAAATGGTTTTGGGTAGACTGATGGGACTGAAGGCTGATAAATCCCCAGGGCCTGATGGTCTGCATCCCAGAGTACTTAAGGAGGTGGCTCTAGAAATAGTGGAAGCATTGGAGATCATTTTTCAATGTTCTATAGATTCAGGATCAGTTCCTGTGGATTGGAGAATAGCAAATGTTATCCCACTTTTTAAGAAAGGAGGGAGAGAGAAAACGGGTAATTATAGACCAGTTAGTCTGACATCAGTGGTGGGGAAAATGCTGGAGTCAATTATAAAAGACGAAATTGCTGAGCATTTGGATAGCAGTAACGGGATCGTTCCGAGTCAGCATGGATTTACGAAGGGGAAATCATGCTTGACAAATCTACTGGAATTTTTTGAGGATGTAACTAGGAAAATTGACAAGGGAGAGTCAGTGGATGTGGTGTACCTCGACTTTCAGAAAGCCTTCGACAAGGTCCCACATAGGAGATTAGTGGGCAAAATTAGGGCACATGGTATTGGGGGTAGGGTACTGACATGGATAGAAAATTGGTTAACAGACAGAAAGCAAAGAGTGGGGATAAATGGGTCCCTTTCGGAATGGCAGGCAGTGACCAGTGGGGTACCGCAAGGTTCGGTGCTGGGACCCCAGCTATTTACGATATACATTAATGACTTAGACGAAGGGATTAAAAGTACCATTAGCAAATTTGCAGATGATACTAAGTTGGGGGGTAGTGTGAATTGTGAGGAAGATGCAATAAGGCTGCAGGGTGACCTGGACAGGTTGTGTGAGTGGGCGGATACATGGCAGATGCAGTTTAATGTAGATAAGTGTGAGGTTATTCACTTTGGAAGTAAGAATAGAAAGGCAGATTATTATCTGAATGGTGTCAAGTTAGGAGGAGGGGGAGTTCAACGAGATCTGGGTGTCCTAGTGCATCAGTCAATGAAAGGAAGCATGCAGGTACAGCAGGCAGTGAAGAAAGCCAATGGAATGTTGGCCTTCGTAACAAGAGGAGTTGAGTATAGGAGCAAAGAGGTCCTTCTACAGTTGTACCGGGCCCTGGTGAGACCGCACCTGGAGTACTGTGTGCAGTTTTGGTCTCCAAATTTGAGGAAGGATATTCTTGCTATGGAGGGCGTGCAGCGTAGGTTCACTAGATTAATTCCCGGAATGGCGGGACTGTCGTATGTTGAAAGGCTGGAGCGATTGGGCTTGTATACACTGGAATTTAGAAGGATGAGGGGGGATCTTATTGAAACATATAAGATAATTAGGGGATTGGACACATTAGAGGCAGATAACATGTTCCCAATGTTGGGGGAGTCCAGAACAAGGGGCCACAGTTTGAGAATAAGGGGTAGGCCATTTAGAACGGAGATGAGGAAGAACTTGTTCAGTCAGAGGGTGGTGAAGGTGTGGAATTCTCTGCCTCAGAAGGCAGTGGAGGCCAGTTCGTTGGATGCTTTCAAGAGAGAGCTGGATAGAGCTCTTAAGGATAGCGGAGTGAGGGGGTATGGGGAGAAGGCAGGAACGGGGCACTGATTGAGAGTGATCAGCCATGATCGCATTGAATGGCGGTGCTGGCTCGAAGGGCTGAATGGCCTACTCCTGCACCTATTGTCTATTGTCTATTGAATGGTGGTGCTGGCTTGAAGGGCCGAATGGCCTTCTCTTGCACCTATTGTCTATTGTCTATTGTCTAAGATAATCAATGTTATTCACTTGGCCTGTTGTGTGGTCATAATGTTTTGGCTGATCGGTGTATGTGTAAAGCAGGGCTGAGGGTTGAGCTGAGGGTAGGCGGGCTACATTGGATCAGTCCCACGGAGGCTCCATGGAGATTCAATCCACAGATGGAGCTTCTGCTGTGCCGGCCTCTGTCTTGAAGAGTTTTAATACACTGCTACAATTCCAGATGGGTTCCAATGGATCTCAATTTTCTAAATGTGGCATTAAAGCTAATTAATATTGCTTTCCCCATCAGGACCTATTTGCCAATTTCCAAACTTGGCAGCGAAGATTTACACACTGGAAATCTGTTGTGCTGTGTCCTCAATTACGGGCTGTGTCGTTGACGTAAAGATCTTCTCTAAGATTACTTTGGTCAAGTCTTTGACAACCCGGCACAATCAATCAGAGTTTTTCTCATCAACCAAAACTTCTTAGATCCCCTTATGAATGTGTACAGTTTAGTTTAAAGATTCAGCACGGAAACAGGCCCTTCGGCCCACCGAGTCCGTGCTGCCCATCGATCACCGGTTCACACTAGTTCCATGTTATACCACTTTCTCACCCACTCCCTACACACTGGGGGCAATTTACCGAGGGCCAATTAACCCTCAAACACGGACGTCTCTGGAATGTGGGAGGTAACCGGAGAACCCAGAGGAAACCCACGCGGTCACGGGGAGAACATGCAAACTCCACACAGGCAGTACCCATGGTCAGGATGAAGCCCGGGTCTCTGGCGCCGTGAGGCAGCAGCTCTACCCGCTGCGCCACCGTGCCGCCCGGTGTCTTTGCAAGATGTTTGTGATACATCACGTTGTTTTTTATTTATTTTACTCTACCATTAACAATTTGTAGTGGCACTGTGGCACAGCTGGTGGAGCTGCTGTCTCATGGCATCAGAGGCCCGGGTTTGATCCTGACTTTGGGTGCTCCTCCTGTGGAGTTTGCATGTTCTCCCGGTCAACGGGTAGGTTTCTTCCGGATGCTCCGGTTTCCTCCCGCATCCCAAAGACGTGCAAGTTTGCAGCTTAATTGGCTTCTGTAAGTCTCCTCTGTAAAGTGCAACCACAGACACCGTCCGCAGAAGATCACAGTTGCTGGGGTCAGTGTTGTGCAGTGTTCAACAGCCTGGTGGTTGCTGGGAAGAAGCTGTCCTTGAACCTGGAGGTCACGGTTTTCAGGCTCCTGGACCTTCTTCCCAATGGTCGCAGCGAGATGGGAGTGTGGCCAGGGTGGTGTGGGTCAGTGAGAGTGTGGCCAGGGTGGTGTGGGTCAGTGAGAGTGTGGCCAGGGTGGTGTGGGTCAGTGAGAGTGTGGCCAGGGTGGTGTGGGTCAGTGAGAGTGTGGCCAGGGTGGTGTGGGTCAGTGAGAGTGTGGCCAGGGTGGTGTGGGTCAGTGAGAGTGTGGCCAGGGTGGTGTGGGTGTTTACATAGAACACAGAACAGTATAGCACAGAAACAGGCCCTTTGGCCCACAACGACTGTGCCAAATAGGGTTGCCAACTGTCACGTTTTAGCCGGGACATCACGTATTTTGGGCTAAATTGGTTTGTCCCGTACGGGACCACCCTTGTCCCGTTTTAGGCCCGAACACTGTAGGCCTGGACACTGTTGGCCCGGACACTGTAGGTCCGGACACTTTAGGCCTGGACACTGTAGGCCCGGACACTGTAGACCCGAATAGTGTAGGCCCGGACACTGTAGACCCGGACAGTGTAGGCCCGGGGGCCACTGTAGGCCCGGACACTGTAGGCCCGGACACTCTAGTGCCGGTCAGTGTAGGCCCGGACAGTGTAGGACCGGGGGCCACTGTAGTCCCGGACACTGTAGCCCCGGGGACCGCTGTAGGCCTGGGTGCCGCCTAACGGAGGTTGCGTAGCAACCCGCCTCCCGTCCCGGGCAGCCGCCATTGGTGGACGGGAGCACGTGGCCGCTGGCTGGGTGAGGTCACGTGGGGCGCGGGGTGGTGACGTCACCCTTTGTCCCTTACTTGGGAGTGAGGAAGTTGGCAACCCTAGTGCCAAACCAAATGTCAGCTTAACCTAACCTCCTGTGTCTGCACGCGATGCACAACCCTATTCCCTGCATATTCATGTGCCATCGAAAAGCATCTTAAACGCCACAGTCACAGCAGCCTCCACTACAACAGTGACAGTGCATCCCAGACACCCACAGGGAGCTGCAGTATACACCGATCAGCCAAAACACTAGTCCCTCTTGTCTGCACTTGGTCCATGACCCTCCAAACCTGTCCTATCCATGTATCTGTCCAACTGTTTCTTAAACGATGGGATAGTCCCAGCCTCAACTACCTCCTCTGGCAGCTTGTTCCATACACCCACCACCCTCTGTGTGGAAAAAGTTACCCCTCGGATTCCTATTAAATCTTTTCCCCTTCACCTTGAACCTATGTCCTCTGGTCCTCGATTCCCCTACTCTGGGCAAGAGACTCTGTGCATCTACCCGATCTATTCCCCTCATGATTTTGTACACCTCTGTAAGATCACCCCTCATCCTCCTGCGCTCCATGGAATAGAGACCCAGCCTGCTCAACCTCTCCCTGTAGCTCACACCCTCTAGTCCTGGCAACATCCTCGTAAATCTTCTCTGAACCCTTTCAAGCTTGACAATATCTATCCTATAACATGATGCCCAGAACTGAACACAATATTCTAAATGCGGTGTCACCAACGTCTTATACAACTGCAACATGACCCCACCCAACTTCTATACTCAATACTCTGACTGATGAAGGTCAATGTGCCAAAAGCCTATTTGACCCCCTTATCCACCTGCGACTCCACCTTCAAGGAACCATGTCCCCACCGACAGGACAGGACGCGCTCGGTCTCCATGGGGCTTCCTCACCTCTCAACTGTTGCCACTTCCAAGTGTGTCGACAACTCCACAGAGAAGAAGGAGGCGGCGATGGAGGGCGGCGGGAGGGGGGGAGTGGGGAGGATACTTGCCCCGAGATCCCTCTTAAATCTCTCCCCTCTCACCTTAAGCCTGTGCCCTCTAGTTTTAGAATCCTCTACCCTGGGAAACAGAATGTGAGTGTTCACTTTATCCGTGCCCCTCGTGATCTTGTACACCTCAATAATGTCGCTCCTCAGCCTCCTCCACTCCAAAGAACAAAGTCCCAGCCTCTCCAACCTCTCCCTGTAACTCAAACCCACAAGCCCAGGTAATGTGCTGGTGGACACGCAGTGCTGGAGTAACTCAGTGGGTCAGGCAGCATCTGTGGAGAACATGGATAGGTGACATTTCACAGAGTGCTGGAGTAACTCAGCGGGTCAGGCAGCATCTCGGGAGAGAAGGAATGGGTGATGTTTCGGGTCGGGACTCTTCTTCAGACTGATGTCAGGGGAGGGGGCGGGACAAAGATAGGATGTAGTCGGAGACAGTAAGACTGGTGGGAGATCTGGGAAGAGGGAGGGGATGGATAAAGAGGGGAAGCGGGGACTATCTGGAGTTAGAGAAGTCAATGTTCATACCGCTGGGGTGTAAACTATCCAAGCAAAATATGAGGTGCTGTTCCTCCAATTTGCGCTGGGCCTCACTCTGACAATGGAGGAGGCCCAGGACAGAAAGGTCAGACTGGGAGTGGGAGGGGGAGTTGAAGTGCTGAGCCACCGGGAGATCAGGTTGGTTAAGGCGGACTGAGCGGAGGTGTTGAGCGAAACGATCGCCGAGCCTGCGCCTGGTCTGGCCGATGTAGCGAAGTTGACACCTGGTGAATCTCGTCTGCATCATTTCCAATGTACTGACATCCTTGCTGTAACTGCCCTCCCCCCCCCACCCCACATCTCAGGAGGTTGAGTCTCTGTGGTGTGTGTGTGGGAATGTCAGTGCTGGGCTGTGAAGGTTCCTGCTCTCTGCCGCTCGGTGGCTGGATGCAGGAGGTTAATGAACTGCAGAGGGAGACAGATCCCATTCATTCTGCTCCCCAGGCTGACAGCACTCTCCCCACGCCAGCCCATGGCCAGTGCTGCCAGCGACTGCTTGCCACCTGCAAAACCACGCTCAGGGGCAGCACGGGCGCGCAGCGGTAGAACTACCGCCTCACAGCGCCGGAGACCCGGGTCCCATCCCGACTACGGGCACTGTCTGTACAGAGTTTGTACGTTCTGCCCGTGACCTGCGTGGGTTTTACTCCAAAATCTTTGGTTTCCTCCCACATTCAAAGACGCACAGGTTAATTGGCTTGGTATAAATGTAAATTGTGTGACCGCTGCAGGCAGAACCAAGCCACTTTAATTCATATGTTTTGGGATTGTCCTAAGTCATCTAATTTTTGGCAATTAATATTCAATATGCTCTCCCAAACTACTCATGAATCCTTGGAACCATCAGCTCCCCTTGCTTTGTTCGGTGTGGTAACACAAAATCTTGCATCAAATAATAATCAACTAAATCTTCTGTCTTTTGCCACGTTGGTGGCCAGACGACAAATCTTGATCAGATGGAAAGATTGTAACCCTCCAACATTTGCACAGTGGATTAGGGATATGTTGTATTTTGTTAAATTGGAGAAGTTTAGGTATACTGTTGGGGAATCAGCTGACAGGTTTACATTGATATAGCAACCTTTTCTTAGTTGTATTGATGCTTTAGGCTCTGATAATTTTATGGTTGAGTAGTGTCTTTAATATGTGTGTATGTAATTAAGAGTGGAATTGATATAGACAATAGACAATAGGTGCAGGAGGAGGCCATTCGACCCTTTGAGCCAGCACCGCCATTCAATGTGATCATGGCTGATCATTCTCAATCAGTACCCCGTTCCTGCCCTCTCCCCATACCCCCTGACTCCGCTATCCTTAAGAGCTCTATCTAGCTTTCCCTTGAATGCATTCAGAGAATTGGCCTCCATTGCCTTCTGAGGCAGAGAATTCCACAGATTCACAACTCTCTGACTGAAAAAGTTTTTCCTCATCTCAGTTCTAAATGGCCTACTCCTTATTCTTAAACTGTGGCCCCTGGTTCTGGACTCCCCCAACATTGGGAACATGTTTCCTGCCTCTAACGTGTCCAACCCCTTAATAATCTTATACGTTTCGATAAGATCCCCTCTCATCCTTCTAGATTCCAGTGTATACAAGCCTAGCCGCTCCAGTGTATACAAGCCTAGTCGCTCCAGTGTGTACAAGCCTAGTCGCTCCAGTGTATCCAAGCCTAGTCGCTCCAGTGTATACAAGCCTAGCCGCTCCAGTGTGTACAAGCCTAGCCGCTCCAGTGTATACAAGCCTAGCCGCTCCAGTGTATACAGTAGAATGGTCCCTGATATGTCTTCACATTCCGATTTTTCTGCTTCCCTCTTCTCTGTTTTTATGCGTGTTAGTGCCCTGGATAATATGGTAGACTGCTTTAAACCTCTAACAATTTGTCTTTTTTAAAAAAAGATTTATTTATTTATCTGTTTATTTATTTATTTATTTACTTACTTTGTCTTTTTTTTAATGCTTATGTTGTAGGGACATAGGGATTGGCCAGGTAGTAGAACCCTCGGATTGGTTTACGGTCACGGGGTGAGGGAGCGCGGGGTATTTAAATGCCTGGCGCCAAACTGTAGATAGAGATTAGATTAGTGAGCGAAGTTAGTGTAGTCCAAGAAGAAGTGCGTTGCGTTTGTCACGGGTTTTATACCAATAAAGTATTTGGATAATACCGCTCGTTTGGACTCACTACATTGGTGACCTCGAACGTAGGAAGAAAGCAGCAGCATGTCGCAGGCGGGAGCGAGCGCGGGCGAAATCCATCTACCGCCGTTCTGGGCCCATCAGCCGCACCTGTGGTTTGTGCAGGCAGAATCACAGTTCCATCTTAAAAAGGTGGAGGAAGACCAGGAGAAGTTCCACCACCTGGTGAGCTGTCTGCAGGCGGAGGTGGCTGCGCGGGTCAGCCGATACCTGACCAGTCCACCCCAAACGGAGCAGTACGTGGGGCTCAAGAAGCTCCTGCTGCGGACCTTCGGCTGGGCCCAGAGCCAGCGGGCTCTGAAGCTCCTCCATTTGCCGGACCTGGGGCAGCGGCTGCCGTCGGAGCTGATGTCCGAGATGCTGACTTTGGCGGACGACCATCAGCCGTGCATGATATTTGAAGCGGCCTTTCGGGAGAAGCTACCTGGGGACGTCAGGTTGGTGTTGGCAGACGTCTCTTTTGAAGATCCGGTAGCGTTCGCCGAGAAGGCCGACACGCTCGTTAGGGAGCGCAACACCCGAGACGGCTCCATTAACCGGGTCTCGAGGCCAGCGGCAGTCGGGGGTGCGGCCGGGAGAGCGACGCATCGGCCGCTATTTCGCAGTCGGCCCGCCAAGAGAGGGCGGCGGCGCCTGTTCATTGGCAGCGGGCTCGACCAACAGAGCCGGATAGGCGTGGCTGGTGCTCTTTCCATCGGCGGTGGGGCAGCGAGGCACGAAGCTGTAGATCCCCGTGTTCGTTTCCGGGAAACGCCTGGGCCGATCGACTGTAGAGGCAGTCTCGGTTGGCCGTAACCACCAGAGTACCGGGATCGTTTTCCTAGTGGATACGGGAGCGGTCGTAAGTATTGTGCCCCCCTATGACTGTGAAGTTCCAGTGGGGGAAAAGGGCCCGCCCCTAATTGCAGTGAATGGTAGCACCATCCGTACATACGGTAAAAGGACTATGTCCCTGTCCTTCGAGTCCAGGACTTACCGTTGGGAATTCATCGTTGCGGATGTGGGCCAGGCCATATTGGGTGCAGATTTTCTATGGGCGTTTTCTTTGGTCGCAGACGTCCGAGGGAGGGGCCTGCAGCCCTCGGCTGATGTACGGCCTCGGGGTACTGGACCAGAGGCTTCTACAAGCGCCGCCCCACCCAGCCTAGTTATCCAATCCATTACCACGGCTCCCGGTCAGTTCGATGCGGTCCTAGCCGACTTCCCGCAGCTCCTCGTCCAGCGTTTTGATTCACCTTCGGAGAAGCATGGGGTCGTCCATTTCATCCCAACCGAGGGGCCGCCGGTTTTTGCCCGGGCACGGCGCCTCCCACCCGACAAGCTGGCCAGGGCGCGAGAGGAGTTCCTAAACTTGGAGAGGTTGGGAATTATTCGGCCTTCGAGTAGTCCGTGGGCCTCCCCCTTGCACATGGTTTCCAAAGCGTCTGGGGGGTGGAGACCATGTGGTGACTTCCGTCGACTCAACGCGGCAACACTGCCGGACCGCTATCCGATTCCACACATTCAGGACTTCTCAGCTAGCCTGGAGGGGGCGACAATATTTTCAAAAATTGATTTGGTGCGGGGATACCATCAGATCCCGGTCCACCCGCCGGACATTCCAAAAACAGCGACCATTACTCCGTTCGGACTGTTTGAGTGGTTGCGTATGCCTTTCGGCCTTAAAAATGCAGCTCAGGCATTCCAGCGTCTGATGGACCGGGTGGGTCGAGGGTTGCCGTTTGTCTTTATTTATCTTGACGATATTTTGATTGCCAGCCGTTCGGTCCAGGAGCACTTGGTCCACCTCCGCACGGTGTTCCAGAGGCTGCAAGACCATGGCCTGATTCTCCATCTGGACAAATGCCAATTCGGCCTGTCGGCGGTGGATTTTTTGGGTCACCGGGTTACTCCGGCAGGTGCCACTCCTTTGCCAGCTAAAGTGGACGCGGTCCGCTCTTTCCCCCGCCCGACTACCATCAAGAGCTTGCAGGAATTCGTGGGCATGGTCAATTTCTATCATCGGTTCGTGCCTGCAGCAGCTTGGGTTATGCGCCCCCTTTTTCAATGTCTCGCGGGTAACCCCGCTGAGTTGGTATGGTCTGGCTCCTGGCCCTTTATTTAGCAGTCCGCCACTTCCGTTATTTTTTAGAAGGCCGTTCTTTCGTGGCCTACACGGATCACAAACCTCTGACATTCGCTTTTGCTAAGGTTTCTGATCCGTGGTCGGCTCGCCAGCAGCGGCACCTAACCCTGATTTCGGAGTTTACGACCGATGTCCGTCATATTGCGGGTAGGCTGAATGCCGTTGCTGATGCCCTGTCCCGGTCGGCCATTCCCTCCGTTGCCGCGGTAGGCGGACAGGTGGATTTCCAGGAGCTAGCGGAGGCTCAGCGCCTGGAAGGAACTGCCGCGGTGTACGCCTCCACAACCTCGGGACTGCGTTTGGAGCAGGTGGCGTGTGGCCCCACAGGTACCAAGTTGTGGTGCGACGTTACTCTCCCACGCCCTCGCTCGGTGGTGCCTGCCGCTCTGCGGCGTAAGGTTTTTGAGGCCATTCATGGCCTGGCACATCCGTCCATCAGGGCGACTTCAGCCATGGTGGCCGACCGTTTTGTCTGGCATGGCCTGCGAAAGCAGGTGGCAGCCTGGGCACGCGCCTGCATTCCGTGCCAGACCTCCAAAGTCCATCGTCATGTCCAGCCCCCATACCAGAGATTTGAGGTTCCCCCCGTCCGTTTTTTCCACATCCATGTGGATTTGGTGGGTCCATTGCCCTATTCTAGGGGTTACACTCATCTACTGACGGTGGTTGATCGGTTCACTCGTTGGCCGGAGGCGCTCCCGTTGTCGGACACCTCGGCGGCCTCCTGTGCACGGGCCCTGGCGTTGCATTGGGTGGCTCGTTTCGGGGTCCCGGCTATTATCACTACGGATCGGGGGGCCCAGTTCACCTCGTCTCTCTGGGCCGCGCTGGCACAGCTGTATGGCTCGCGCTTACAGCAGACCACCGCCTATCATCCCCAAGCCAACGGGATGGTTGAGCGTTTCCATCGGCAGCTGAAGGCGTCCCTCTGTGCTCGCCTGACTGGCTATGATTGGGCTGACCAGCTGCCTTGGGTCCTCCTCGGCATTCGTACGGCCCCGCGGGCTGAGCTGGGCACATCTTCGGCCGAGCTCGTCTAAGGTTCGCCCCTGCGGGTGCCGGGCGACATTCTCCCTTCCACTCCCGCCTTGCCGCCATCCGTCACGTCAGTCTTGGGCTCCCTCCGGGCACGGGTGGGTTCTCTGGCTCCAGTCCCAACCTCCAGTCACGGAAGCACAGCAGTTCACGTTCCGTCGGAATTGCGGAGCTGTGATTTCGTGTTTCTTCGGAAAGATTGCCACCGCCCCCCTCTCCAGCCGGTTTACCAGGGCCCGTTCCAGGTGCTCAAAAGAGGGACTGTAACCTTCACCTTGCAAGTAGGAAATCGTCAGGAGCTTGTTTCAGTGTCCCGTCTCAAGCCGGCCCATTTGGACCCGGACCTCCCCGTGTCGGTGGCTCAGCCGCCGCGCCGGGGCCGGACTGTGGCCGCTCGACTGGTCCCGCCAGCGGCGCCCTGTTTGCCACCTCTTGGGCCTCCGCCGCCTATGGTTGGGCCCGGGCTGCCGTTGTTGATCAAGTGCCCCCCGTCACCTACACCCTCCGTTCCAGTGGACCCCCCATCGCCTCCAGTGGCAGCGTCCACCCCGCCTCCTGTCACGCTGGGGGTATCGGTTTCCCCCCTCCGTACACGTTCTGGGCGGGAGGTTCGGGCGCCCGTGAGGTATGGTTTCGAGGGTTCTGGGGGGGTCATGTAGGGACATAGGGATTGGCCAGGTAGTAGAACCCTCGGATTGGTTTACGGTCACGGGGTGAGGGAGCGCGGGGTATTTAAATGCCTGGCGCCAAACTGTAGATAGAGATTAGATTAGTGAGCGAAGTTAGTGTAGTCCAAGAAGAAGTGCGTTGCGTTTGTCACGGGTTTTATACCAATAAAGTATTTGGATAATACCGCTCGTTTGGACTCACTACAATGTTTATGTTTACTTATTTACTTATTTTCCTGCATATCTTAAGTTGTATACCCTCTGGATGGTATTGTGGGGGGGGATATCTATCAGCACTAATGTGTTCATGCATTGAATTGTCAAAGCTGTATTAATAGAAAATCAGAAATAAACTTTGTTAAAAAAAAAAAAAAAAAGTAAATTGTCACTAGGATGGTGTCAATGTGCGGGGATCGCTGGTCGGTGCGGACTCGGTGGGCTGAAGGGCCTGTTTCCGTGCTGTATCTCTAAACTAAAGTAAACTAAACTAAATCAATCACAGACCTCTACCTATCAAAATGTCTTAAATATTATTATAGTCCCTGCCTCAACTACTGTGCCTCATAGCAGCTTGTTCCATACAACCCATCACCCTCTGTGTGAAAACGTTGCACCTCAGGTTCCCATTAATTCTTCATAACTTCATCAGTTCTAGAAGCAGAATTAGGCCATTCGGCCCGTCAAGTCTCCTCCTCCATTCAATCATGGCTGATCTATCTCTCCTTCATAACCCCATTCTCCTGCCTTCTCCCCATAACCCCTGACACCCGCACTGATCAAGAATCTATCTATCTCCTCCTTAAAAATATACATTGATTTGGCCTCCAGAGCCTTCTGTTTCAATGAATTCCACAGATTCACCACCCCTCTTTCCCCTAGGACCTTTGTTAACCCTATGACAATAGACAAAAGGTGCAGGAGGAGGCCATTTGGCCCATCGAGCCAGCACCGCCATTCATTGTGATCTATGGCCTTAGTGAGACCGCACCTGGAGTACTGTGTGCAGTTTTGGTTTCCAAATTTGAGGAAGGATATTCTTGCTATTGAGGGCGTGCAGCGTAGGTTTACTAGGTTAATTCCCGGAATGGCGGGACTGTCATATGTTGAAAGACTGGAGCGACTAGGCTTGTATACACTGGAATTTAGAAGGATGAGAGGAGATCTTATCGAAACGTATAAGATTATTAAGGGGTTGGACACGGTAGAGGCAGGGAACATGTTCCCAATGTTGGGGGAGTCCAGAACAAGGGGCCACAGTTTAAGAATAAGGGGTAGGCCATTTAGAACGGAGATGAGGAAAAACATTTTCAGTCAGAGAGTTGTGAATCTGTGGAATTCTCTGCCACAGAAGGCAGTGGAGGCCAATTCTCTGAATGCATTCAAGAGAGAGCTAGATAGAGCTCTTAAGGATAGCGGAGTCAGGGGGTATGGGGAGAAAGCAGGAACGGGGTACTGATTGAGAATGATCAGCCATGATCACATTGAATGGCGGTGCTGGTTCGAAGGGCCAAATGGCCTCCTCCTGCACCTATTGCCTATTGTCTATTGAATATTGATCATGGCTGATCATCCACAATCAGTAATCCGTGCCTGCCTTCTCCCCATATCCTTTGACTCCGCTATCTTGGACGTAGGTGGGGAGGGTTTTGACCAGGGGGGGGATAGGATGGAGTCGAGGTAGGTGGAAATAAGTTTGGTGGGACATTAGCAGGCAGAGACAATGGGTCTGCCGGGACATAAACAGAACTGTCCCGGCAGACCCATTGTCCAACTCGGTGGGTCAGGTAGCGTCTATGGAGAGAAGGATTCCTATTCCTTTGTTTTGTGACGTTTTGGGTTGGAACCTTGCTGAAAAGGTGCTGCCTAACAAACTGAGTTGCTCCAGCATTTTGTGTCTCTCTTCGATGTGGATGAAGTAACAGGATTTAAAAGACATTTGGACAGGTACATGGATAGGAAAGGTTAGGGGGGGGGGGGTGTGGGCCACACAAGGGAAGGTGGGACTAGTGTGGATGGGGCAAGTTGATCGGCATGGATTAGTTGGTTCTATTGGCCTGTTTCCATGCAGTATGACTATGACTGCACGACTATAACAAATTGGAGGAACAGCACCTCATATTTCGCTTGGGCAGCTTACACCCCAGCGGTATAAACATTGACTTCCTAGCTCCTGTTTTCCCTCTCCATCCCCTCCCCCTTCCCAGTTCTCCAACTAGTCTTCCTGTCTCCGACTACATCCTATCTCTTTCCTGCCCCCTCCCCTGACATCAGTCTGAAGAAGGGTCTCGACCTGAAACGTCACCCATTCCGTCTCTCCAGAGATGCTGCCTGACCCGCTGAGTTACCCCAGCATTTTGTGTCTACCTTTGAATATGACACTGAATGGAACTAGCTCAGATGGGGAATCATGGTCAGTGTGGGCGAGTTGGGCCGAAGTTTCCACGCTGTAGCACTCTTTGTCTCTACTAGACCAAGTGGACCCGTTGGGCCCAAACCTCTCCAGCATTGGTGCAGCAACATCTTCTCCCCCCTCCCCCTCCCCCCACTCTGCCCCCTCCCCCTCCCCTTCCCCTCCCCCTTTCCTTCTCCCCCACTCCATCCTCCTCAACCCCCCCTCTCCTTCCTCCTCCCTCCACCCCTCTCTCTCTCCCTAGGAAATAGATTTAAACTTTCAAATGTGAATAACTTTAAAAATATAACACCGATTTCAATGAAACTTCTTCCATTAGCACCAAAGGGACGACGGTGAGTAAGATGGGCCTAAAATTAGAAACATAGAAACATAGAAAATAGGTGCAGGAGTAGGCCATTCGGCCCTTCAAGCCTGCACCGCCATTCAATATGATCATGGCTGATCATCCAGCTCAGTAACCTGTACCTGCCTTCTCTCCATACCCCCTGATCCCTTTAGCAAAAAGGGCCACATCTAACTCCCTCTTAAATATAGCCAATGAACTGGCCTCAACTACCTTCTGTGGCAGAGAATTCCACAGACTCACCACTCTCTGTGTGAAGAAATGTTTTCTCATCTCGGTCCTAAAAGACTTCCCCCTTATCCTTAAGCTGTGACCCCTGGTTCTGGACTTCCCCAACATCGGGAACAATCTTCCCGCATCTAGCCTCTCCAACCCCTTAAGAATTTTATATGTTTCTATAAGATCCCTCCTCAGTCTTCTAAATTCCAGCGAGTACAAGCCCAGTCTATCCAGTCTTTCCTCATATGAAAGTCCCGCCATCCCAGGGATCAATCTGGTGAACCTTCTCTGTACTCCCTCTAAGGCAAGAACGTCTTTCCTCAGGTTAGGAGACCAAAACTGCACACAATACTCCAGGTGCGGTCTCACCAAGACCCTGTACAACTGCAGCAGAACCTCCCTGCTCCTAAACTCAAATCCTCTTGCTATGAATGCCAACATACCATTCGCTTTCTTCACTGCCTGCTGCACCTGCACGCTTGCTTTCAATGACTGGTGCACCATGACACCCAGGTCACGTTGCATCTCCCCTTCTCCCAATCGGTCACCATTCAGGTAATACTCTGCTTTCCTGTTCTTGCCGCCAAAGTGGATAACCTCACATTTATCCACATTATATTGCATCTGCCATGCATTTGCCCACTCGCCTAATCTATCCAAGTCACTCTGCAGCCTCGTAGCATCCTCCTCGCAGCTAACACTGCCACCCAGCTTCGTGTCATCCGCAAACTTAGAGATGTTGCATTCAATTGCCTCGTCCAAATCAGGCGCAACGGTAGAGTTGCTGCCTTACAGCGAATGCAGCGCCGGAGACTCAGGTTCGATCCTGACTACGGGTGCTGTATTGTAAGGAGTTTGTACGTTCTCCCCGTGACCTGCGTGGGTTTTCTCCGAGATCTTCGGTTTCCTCCCACACTCCAAAGACATACAGGTATGTAGGTTAATTGACTGGGTAAATGTTTTTAAAAAATTGTCCCTAGTGTGTGTAGGATAGTGTTAATGTGCGGCGATCGCTGGGCGGCTCGGACTTGGTGGGCCGAAAAGGCCTGTTTCCGCGCTGTATCTGAAATATGAAAAAAAAAATAATATATATATATATATATACACTGTAAATAACTGGGGTCCCAGCACTGAGCCTTGCGGTACCCCACTAGTCACTGCCTGCCATTCCGAAAAGGACCCGTTTATTCCTACTCTTTGCTTCCTGTCCGCCAACCAATTTTCTATCTACCTCAACACTGAACCCACAATACCGTGTGCTTTAAGTTTGTACACCAATCTCCTATGTGGGACCTTGTCGAAGGCCTTCTGAAAGTCCAGATATAACACATCGACTGGTTCTCCCTTATCCACTCTACTAGTTACATCCTCGAAAAATTCTATAAGATTCGTCAGACATGATTTGCCTTTGGTAAATCCATGCTGACTTTGTCCGATGATTTCACCACTTTCACCACTTTCCAAATGTGATGAATATTAAATGCAAATTGTTGCGCTGTCGTGTCCCGGTTTGGCTGTCGTTCAGGAACAAACAAACAAACAAGAGTTTTAATATATAGATGACATTCTCCAAATCTTTCCACTTTGTTTACACCACTTGAATGGGCTGAAAATTAGTCTTCCAGCATCAATACAGTGTGACATTTACAAGCCTCCATTGCTGCTACATGCATCAATATTGAATTGTGTAACAGTGCCATTAACCTCCTCTTTGAAAGTACTGATAATCATAATGCCACAATTATCCGCCAGCTGATTTTATAATTTATTATTTTCACACAAAACAATTGCAGCAATTTGTTTTAAGTACTTGATTGGTCCTGGGAGTTAATCAGAATGAAGATAGATGTCCCGTTAATCCCATTGTTTATTCTGGGCGTCAAGAGATGATTTCCTGATGCTAGTTATTCACTGGGAAATTGCTGCGCGTGACCACTTGCTTTGAGCTGCTGATTACAGGCAGCTTGTCGTGAGTGAGGTCGGGGAGATTAAGCTGCCAGCCTTTGCAATCGTCTGATTTAACACCAGCAGGAGAGATGCCAGAGTTGTTTCACAATTTAAAGTACAAAGTCAATTTCAGTAGACACAAAAACTCAGCGGGCCAGGCAGCATCTGTAGAGAACATGGATAGGTGACGTTTCACAGAGTGCTAGAGTAACTCAGCGGGTCGGGCAGCATCTGTGGAGAACATGGATTGGTGACGTTTCACACAGTGCTGGAGTAACTCAGCGGGTCAGGCAGCATCTGTGGAGAAAAGGAATGGGCCCCGATGGTGTGACGGGCAGAGTGCTGAGGGAATGTGCAGACCAATTATCTGAGGTCTTCACAAAAATCTTCAACCTATCCCTTTTAAAATCCACCATCCCTCCCTGCCTGAAGTCCGCCACAATCATCCCACTGCCGAAAAAGTCTGTCATCAGCGGCCTTAACGACTACCGTCCGGTAGCACTCACACCGGTCATCACAAAGTGCTTCGAGAGACTGGTCCTGCAGCACATCAAAGCCAGCCTCCCACCCACCTTCGACCCATACCAGTTTGCCTACAGAGCAAATAGGTCTACAGGGGATGCCATTGATACTGCTCTTCACACTGCACTGACCCACCTTGAACACCAGGGGAGCTATGTGAGGATGCTCTTCCTCGACTTCAGCTCTGCCTTTAACACGGGTCATCCCGAGCAGACTGGTCACCAAACTTTCTGACCTTGGATTTTCCCAAACCATCTGCCAATGGATCAAGGACTTCCTGACCAACCGCCCCCTGACCGTCAAAATAGGCCCTCACCTCTCCTCCACCATTACACTGAGCACCGGCTCACCACAGGGCTGTGTGTTGAGCCCCATCCTTTACTCCCTCTACACTCACGACTGCGCCCCCACCCATCCCACCAACACCATCATCAAGTTCGCGGATGACACGACTGTGGTTGGACTCATCTCAGGAGGAGATGAGACAGCCTATAGGGATGAAATCCAAAGGCTGGCAGCATGGTGTTCAGTGAACAATCTTGTCCTGAACTCCTCCAAAACAAAGGAACTTATAATTGACTTCAGAAAAACCAGTGTAGAATACGACCCACTCTACATCAATGGGGTCTGTGTGGAAAGGGTACCCGCTTTCAGGTTCCTGGGTACGCACATCGCAGAGGATCTTACCTGGTCTACCAACACCATCACCACAGTAAAGAAGGCACAGCAGAGACTCCACTTCCTGAGGATCCTCAGGAAAACCACCTGCAGGAGAAGCTCATGATGTCCTTCTATCGCTGCTCCATCGAGAGTGTGCTGGCATACTGTATAACCACATGGTATGCCAGCTGCTCAGAAAAGGACAGGAAGGCCCTTCAGAGGGTCATCACGACGGCCCAGAAGATCATCGGCTGCTCACTGCCCTCCCTGGGGCACCTGTTCAGCCTACGCTGCCTCAGCAGAGCAGGCAAAATAATAAAAGATCCATCCCACCCCGGCCACCGTCTGTTTGTTCATCTGCCCTCTGGTCGACGTTTCAGGTCGATCAAATCCCGAACAAACAGACTTAAGAACAGTTTTTACCCCAGGGCCATACGAGAACTGAACACTACCTTCTGCACTAGGCAACACCGTTAAAAAATCTTGTACTTAATATAATTGTATTTATTTGTTTTTGCATTTATTGCATATATGTTTGTACGCACCGTCAGGATTGGCTATTTTTTAATTTCGTTGTACTCATTGCAATGACAATAAATGAATATTATTATTATTATTGTGTCGAATTTGGAAGAGTTGAAGAGAGACCCGTTCTGTCCGGCTGGATCTGATGGAACGGGTAAACTTGAAAGTAAGCTCACCATGATAGTGACAGAGTGTGTTGTGGTGACAAAGACTGTTGTGGTGACAGAGCGTGTTGCAGTGACACAGTGTGTTTTGGTCACAGCCTGTGTTATCGTGAGAGTATTATGGTAACAGATGGTGATCATTGAGAATGCCTATTGTCATGGAACACTAATATGGTGAGACTATTGTGGTGAGCGTAGACACAAAATGCTGGAATAGCTCAGCAGGTCAGGCAGCATCTCTGGAGAGAAGGAATGGGTGTCGTTGCGGGTCGAGACCCTTCTTCAGACACAGCCATTTTTTGGAAAGTTAGGAAAAGGGGACGAACAACAAGATCTGGGTGTCCTAGTGCATCAGTCACTGAAAGGAAGCATGCAGGTACAGCAGGCAGTGAAGAAAGCCAATGGAATGTTGGCCTTCATAACAAGAGGAGTTGAGTATAGGAGCAAAGAGGTCCTTCTGCAGTTGTACAGGGCCCTGGTGAGACCGCACCTGGAGTACTGTGTGCAGTTTTGGTCTCCAAATTTGAGGAAGGATATTCTTGCTATTGAGGGCGTGCAGCGTAGGTTTACTAAGTTAATTCCCGGAATCGCGGGACTATCATATGTTGAAAGACTGGAGCGGCTAGGCTTGTATACACTGGAATTTAGAAGGATGAGAGGGGATCTTATCGAAACATATAAGATTATTAAGTGGTTGGACACGTTAGAGGCAGGAAACATGTTCCCAATGTTGGGGGAGTCCAGAACCAGGGGCCACAGTTTAAGAATAAGGGGTAGGCCATTTAGAACTGAGATGAGGAAAAACCTTTTTCAGTCAGAGAGTTGTAAATCTGTTGAATTCTCTGCCTCAGAAGGTAGTGGAGGCCAGTTCGTTGGATGCTTTCAAGAGAGAGCTGGATAGAGCTCTTAAGGATAGCGGAGTGAGGGGGTATGGGGAGAAGGCAGGAACGGGGTACTGATTGAGAGTGATCAGCCATGATCGCATTGAATGGCGGTGCTGGCTCGAAGGGCTGAATGGCGTACTCCTGCACCTATTGTCCATTGTCTATAATGAGCCAGTGCCACCTCAACACTATCCTGACTACACTACTGTGTCTCCTCCACGGCCCAACGGTTCTAGGTCCAACAGTTCTAGGTCCAACAGTTCCAGGTCCAACAGTTCTAGGTCAAACAGTTCTAGGTCCAACAGTTCCAGGTCCTACAGTTCTAGGTCCAACAGTTCTAGGTCCAACGGTTCTAAGTCCAACAGTTCTAGGTCCAACAGTTCTAGGTCCAACAGTTCTAGGTCCAACAGTTCTAGGTCCAACAGTTCTAGGTCCAACAATTCTAGGTCCAACAGTTCTAGGTCCAACAGTTCTAGGTCCAACGGTTCTTGCCCCACGGTCCCACAACTGCCTGCTGACCCCGGTCCAGGTGTCTCGCTCGTCTGCTGCTTCGCCTCTCCGGCTGCTGCCGCGGTCTCCATCCTCACCCTCAACACCGACCAGACCTGGTCGAGGTTCAATCCTCGGTGAGGGAAGGTGATGGCAGGTACTGTACGCGTGCAGGTCCCCTCTACAAGCCCAACCCGCAGTACAATGACTAGTACAAGCACCGTGTTTGAACTGTCGGTGAGCTGTCTTCTCACTCGTAGCACTCAGTGCACAGTACGCAACATAAAATGCCCTCCCCCTATATCGGTGTTCCCCTATATACTTCACTGTATGTTGGTTTCATTGTGATCTGCTTCTTGAAGAGGAAGGATGTAGATCAACCATATTTATCTCTGTCTATATAACCTTTCCCACATATCCTATGCATGGTACACATTCCACTTTGTAACCCAGTCCATGATTTAGGTAGGACTGGAGTCCCTGACATAGTTCGCTTGTCGCTTGTTTGGTTAGTTGCTAGTCTGTGAGCTGATCCAGGAATGCACAGGTGTCTGCTCACTCAGCACAGGTTTAATAAATGTTTTATGGTTCACCCAATACTTCGTAATGGATTGATTACAAAACACCCCCCACACTCAGTTAAGGGACATTTACACAGGTACATGGATAGGACAGGTTTGGAGGGATATGGACCAAACGCTGGCAGGTGGGACTAGTGTAGATGGGATATGTTGGCCAGTGTGGCCAAGTTGGGCCGAAGGGCCTGTTTCCACGTTTTATGACTTCAAAGACGTGCAGATCGAAGGATAGTTTATCAGTTTAGTTTATTGTCACGTGTACCGAGGTACAGTGAAAAGCTTTTGCGTGCTATCCAGTCAGTGGCAAGACAGTACATGAATACAATCTAGTCATTTACAGTGTATAGACACATGATAAGGGAATAACGTTTAGTGCAAGGTAAAGCCAGCAAAGACCAGTCAAGCATAGTCAATGAGGTAGATAGTAGTTCAGCACTGCTCTCTGGTTGTGGTAGGATGGCTCAGTTGCCTGATAACAGCTGGGAAGAAACTGCCCCTGAATCTGGAGGTGTGTGTTTTCACACTTCTGTACCTCTTGCCTGATGGGAGAGGGGGAGAAGAGGGAGTGGCCGGGGTAGAGTTGCACGCAACAAAAGCTTTTCGCTGTACCTGACAATAAACTAAACTCTAAACTCAGAGTTTGTATCACATCGCACAAGGTGCTCTTCAGTAATAACGCAAACTCAGCTTTCAGGATTGACAACAACAGTTTGTTTAGTTTAATCTCCCACTAGGGGTTGCCAACTTCCTCACTCCCAAATATGGGACAAGGTGACGTCACCGCCCCGCGCCCCACGTCACCTCACCCAGGCAGCACCCACGTGCTCCCACTCCACCAATGGTGGCCGCCCGGGCCGGGAGGCGTGTTGCTACACTCAGCCCCGCTCCCCGAACACACCCCGTTAACCTACAGTGTCGGGGCCTACAGTGTCCGGGCCTACAGTGTGCGGGCCTACAGCGGCCCCCAGGCCTACAGTGTCTGGGCTTACAGTGTCCGTGCCTACAGGGTCCAGGCCCACAGTGTCCGGGCCCACAGTGTCCGGGCGTACAGTGTCCGGGCCTACAGTGCCTGGGCCTACAGTGTCTGGGCTTACAGTGTCTGGGCCTCCAGCGCCCCCCGGGCCTAATACGGGACATGGGCGGTCCCGTACGGGACAAACCAACTTAGCCCAAAATACGGGATGTTCCGGCTAATATGGGACAGTTAGCAACCCTATCCGTTCCTCTCATGATCTTGTACACCTCAATAAAGTCACCCCAAGGCCTCCTACGCGTCACGGTGGCACAGCGGTGGCACAGCAAACGCAGCGCCAGAGACTCAGGTTCGATCCTGATTACGGGTGCCGTCTGTACGGAATTTGTACGTTCTCCCCGTGACCTGCGTGGGTTTTCTCTGAGATCTTCGGTTTCCTCCCACACTCCAAAGATGTACAGGCTTGTAGGTTAATCGGCACGGACCCGGTGGGCCGAAGGGCCTGTTTCTGCACTGCATCTCTAAATCTAAATCTAAAATCTACGCTCCAAAGAAATAAGTCTCAGCCTCTCCCTGGAACTCAAGCCCATAAGCCCTGGTAACATCCTGGTGAATCTCTTCCACACCCTTTGCAACTTAGAGCAACATTGAGGCCCACAGCAACAACAGTGGGGTTGGGATCACTCCCTGATAAACACGACAAATGGAGGGGAAGGTGTTTAGTTCTTTTTAGTTGAGTTTATTGTCACGTGTACCGAGGTACAGGGAAAAGCTTTTGTTGCGTGCTAACCAGTCAGCGGAAAGACAATACATGATTACAATCGATCCATTTACAGTGTACAGATACAGATTCCAGCCAGGTACATAGATAGGACAGGTTTAGAGGGATATGGGCCAAACGCAGGCAGGTGAGACTGGTGTAGCTGGGAGATGTTGGTTGGTGTTGGCAAGTTTCCACGCTGTAGGTCTCTCTCTCTCTCTCTCCTCTCTCTCTCTCTCTCTCTCTCTCTCTCTCTCTCTCTCTCTCTCTCTCTCTCTCTCTCTCTCTCTCTCTCTCTCTCTCTCTCTCTCTCTCTCTCTCTCTCTCTCTCTCTCCCCCTCTCCCCCTCTCCCCCTCTCCCCCTCTCCCCCTCTCCCCCTCTCTCCCCCTCTCTCCTCCTCTCTCACCCTCCCCCTCTCTCCCCCCTCCCCCTCTCTCCCCTCCCCCTCTCTCCCCTCCCCCTCTCTCCCCCTCCCCCTCTCTCCCCCTCCCCCTCCCCCTCTCTCCCCCCTCCCCCTCTCTCCCCCTCCCCCTCTCTCCCTCTCTCCCCATCCCCCTCTCTCCCCCTCCCCCTCTCTCCCTCTCCCCCTCTCTCTCTCTCCCCCTCTCTCTCTCTCCCCCTCTCTCTCTCTCCCCCTCTCTCTCCCCCTCTCTCTCTCTCCCCCTCTCTCTCTCTCCCCCTCTCTCTCTCTCTCTCCCTCTCTCCCTCTCTCCCTCTCTCCCTCTCTCCCCCCCCTGGTTCTGGACTCCCCCAACATCGGGAACATGTGTCCTGCCTCTAACGTGTCCAACCCCTTAACAATCTTATATGTTTCAATGAGATCTCCTCTCATCCTTCTAAATTCCAGAGTATACAAGCCCAGCCGCTAAGGTGGTGGGTAAATGGTGGGTGTGTGGATCGTGCTGCCAGGGGTGGGGGTGGAGGCAGGTATGTTAGTGGTGTTTAAGAGGCTTTTAGATCGGCACATGGGTAGGCAGGGGATGGGGGAGATATGGATCACGTGCAGGCAGAGGAGATTAGTTTAAATTGGTATTGGCATCACACAGAGGGTGGTGGGTGAATGGAACAAGCTGCCAGAGGAGGTAGTTGAGGCTGGGACTATTGCAATGTTTAAGAAACAGTTAGACAAGTACATGGATAGGACAGGTTTGGAGGGATATGGACCAAGCGCAGGCAGGTGGGACTAGGGTAGCTGGGACATGTTGGTCGGTGTGGGCAAGTTGGGCTGAAGGGCCTGTTTCCACACTGTATCACTCTGTGACTCTATGACTCTATGACTAGTGTATCTGGGACATGTTGGGTGGTGTGGGCAGGTTGGGCTGAAGGGCCTGTTTCCACACTGTATCACTCTGTGACTCTATGACTCTATGACTAGTGTATCTGGGACATGTTGGGCGGTGTGGGCAGGTTGGGCTGAAGGAACTGTTTCCACACTGTGTCACTCTAGGACTCTATGGCATTATGTTTGGCACATATGTTGTGGGTGATAGGGCCTATTGCTGTACTGGGCTGCTCTGTGTAATTTCATTACATGTCAAAAAATCTGCAGATGTTGTAATAAGATTAGAAAATATTAGAATCATTCAGCAGGTCAGATAATTTATTTCAAATACCATTCGTTCCTTCCGCTAAAATGTAATATGTCTTGAAATCATTATTTGCAGTAAATGCAATTTGTAGATGAAAGAATAAGCGACAATCTAATTAAAAATAAATGTCACAGGCACTGAGCAGAGAGCTTGAGGCAGAGGCAGCGCAGTCCCCGGCTCCGAAGGTAGACGCAAAAAGCTGGAGTAACCCAGCATCTGTGGAGAACATGGATAGATGACGTTTCACAGAGTGCTGGAGTAACTCAGCGGGTCAGGCAGCATCTGTGGAGAACATGGATAGGTGACGTTTCACAGAGTGCTGGAGTAACTCAGCGGGTCAGGCAGCATCTGTGGAGAACATGGATAGGTGACGTTTCACAGAGTGCTGGAGTAACTCAGCGGGTCAGGCAGCATCTTATTAGAAAAGGAATGGGTGACATTTCGGGTCGAGACCCTTCACTCTGTCTGAAGAAGGACTTCCACCTGAAACGTCACCCATTCCTTCTCTCCAGAGATGCTGCCTGTCCCGCTGGGTTACTCCAGCATTTCGTGTCTATCGTTGGTGTAAACCAGCATCTGCAGTTCCTTCCTGCACTGTCGCAGGGTCCTGCTGGAATCATTTTAGCTAAGGATTCCGCACCACATTATACAGCCCAGCACAATGACTCGAGGGCCTGAGTTACAGGGAGAGGTTGAGCAGGCTGGCTCTTGTCAAATGGTTCACAAATGGTGATGATGTTTGGTGCAATGAAAATACAGAGTACAACATAAATTTGCAGAGACTTGTAGATGTATCCCAGCCCATCACACACACCACACTCCCCACCACTGACTCCATCTACACTTCACGCTGCCTCGGGAAAGCAGCCGACATAATCAAAGACTTGTCCCACCCCGGCCATTCCTTCTTCTCCCCGCTCCCGTCCGGCAGAAGGTACAGAAGCTTGAAAGCGCGCACCACCAGACTCAGCAACAGCTTCTTCCCCTCTGTTATCAGGCTTCTGAACGGCCCTTCCATAAGCTAGGGCACTGTCCGATTCACCTCTACCCCATTGCGGACATTGGACTTTGTCTGTGGAACTGATGCGCTACAATGCTGAGAACTATATTCTGCACTCTGTATCTTCCCCTTTGCTCTACCTGTTGTATTTGAGTTTGACTTGACTTGATTGTGTTTGTGTAATCGTATTATCTAATCTGTTTGGATACCATACAAAACAAAGCTTTTCACTGTACCTCAGTAGATGTGACAATAATAAAGCTAAACGTAAACCGCTGGAGGTACTCAGTGGGTCAGGCAGCATCTGTGGAGGGAGTGGACAGGCAGTGTTTCGGGTTACTATCGGATGCCAGGCAGGGTTGTGGTGCTCCATCTTGTAGTTGAGAGATACAGAGTGGAAACAGGCCCTTCGGCCCACCGGCTCCACGCCGACCAGCGATCCCCGCACACTAGCACTATCCTACACCCACTAGGGACAATTTGTACATTTACCAAGCTGATTAACCTACAAACCTGCACGTCTTTGATGTGTGGGAGGAAACCGATGATCTCGGAGAAAACCCACGCAGGTCACGGGGAGAACGTACAAACTCCGTACAGACGGCACCCGTAGTTGGGATGGAACCCTGGTCTCCGGCGCTGCATTCGCTGTAAGGCAGCAACTCTACCGCTGCGCCACCGTGACGCCCGGTTTCTTTGTACTCTAGTGACCTGCTGATGTATTTAATCGTAAAAGCAGCAGGATGCCATCAGGAATTACAACAGAACAGCTCCCTGCATGGGTTACAGAGTCAAAAATAAGCATGTGGTGAGAGTTGTGCAGCCTGCTAAATCTCCAAGGGATATCTGAGAATGACGCGTGTGTATTCAATTCATGCCAGCACCGAGATCTGTGGAATAAACCTTGTCCATGGCAAGCTGCCAGCACCCGCCCCACTGCACAGTTACACTCACAGAGTCGCACAGCACAGAAACAGGCCCTTCGGCCCAACTCGCCCACACCGACCAACATGTCCCATCTACACTCGTCCCTAGGGTTGCCAACTGTCCCATATTAGCCGGGACATCCCGTATATTTTGGACTAAATTGGCTTGTCCCGTTAGGCTCGGGGGCGCTGTAGGCCCGGACGCTGTAGGCCCAGACACTGTAGGCCTGGACACTGTAGGCCCGGGGAGCACTGTAAGACCGGACACTGTAGGCCCGGACACTGTAGGCCCTGACACTGTAGGCCCGGGGAACGCTGTAGGCCTGGACACTGTGGGCCCGGACACTGTAGGCCCGGGGAGCGCTGTAGGCCTGGGCACTGTAGGCCCGGACACTGTAGGCCCAGGGAACGCTGTAGGCCTGGACACTGTTGGCCCGGACACTGTAGGCCCGGGGAGCGCTGTAGGCCCAGACACTGTAGGCCCGGACACTGTAGGCCCAGGGAGCACTGTAAGCCCGGACACTGTAGGCCCGGACACTATAGGCCCGGACACTGTAGGCCCGGACGGTGTTGGTCTGGACAGCGTAGGTCCGGACACTGTAGGCCCGAACAGTGTAGGTGACGCGTGTGTATTCAATTCATGCCAGCACCAAGATCTGTGGAATAAACCTTGTCCATGGCAAGCTGCCAGCACCCGCCCCACTGCACAGTTACACTCACAGAGTCGCACAGCACAGAAACAGGCCCTTCGGCCCAACTCGCCCACACCGACCAACATGTCCCATCTACACTCGTCCCTAGGGTTGCCAACTGTCCCATATTAGCCGGGACATCCCGTATATTTTGGACTAAATTGGCTTGTCCCGTTAGGCTCGGGGGCGCTGTAGGCCCGGACGCTGTAGGCCCGGACACTGTAGGCCCGGGGAACGCTGTAGGCCTGGACACTGTGGGCCCGGACACTGTAGGCCCGGGGAGCGCTGTAGGCCTGGACACTGTAGGCCCGGACACTGTAGGCCCAGGGAACGCTGTAGGCCTGGACACTGTTGGCCCGGACACTGTAGGCCCGGGGAGCGCTGTAGGCCCAGACACTGTAGGCCCGGACACTGTAGGCCCAGGGAGCACTGTAAGCCCGGACACTGTAGGCCCGGACACTATAGGCCCGGACACTGTAGGCCCGGACACTGTAGGCCCGGACGGTGTTGGTCTGGACAGCGTAGGTCCGGACACTGTAGGCCCGAACAGTGTAGGTCCGGACAGTCTAGGTCCGGAGGCCCGGGCGCTGCCTATGGGAGGTTGCGTAGCAACCCACCTCCTGGCCCAGGCGGCCGCCATTGGTGGAGCGGGAGCACGTGGCCGCTGGCTGGGTGAGGTCACCTGGGGTGCGGGGCAGTGATGTCACCTTGTTCCATATTTGGGAGTGAGATAGTTGGCAACCCTACGAGTCCCACCTGCCTGCGTTTGGCCCTTATCCCTCTAATCCCTCATATCCATGTACCTGTTCAACTGTTTCTTAACTGATGGGATAGTCCCAGCCTCAACTACCTCCTCTGACAACTCGTTCCATACACCCACCACCCTCTGTGTGGAAAGGTTGCTCCTCAGGTGCGGATTTCCCATCTCACCTCCACTGGTGGGGTGAGATGCTTTCAAGAGAGAGCTAGATAGAGCTCTTAAAGATAGCGGAGTCAGGGGGTATGGGGAGAAGGCAGGAACGGGGTACTGATTGAGAATGATCAGCCATGATTGCATTGAATGGCGGTGCTGGCTCGAAATGCCAAATGGCCTACTCCTGCACCTATTGTCTATTGTCGATTTTCTATTGTCGATTGACTACAGGTTTGTTGGTTAATTGGCTTGGTTAATGTAAAAAAAATTGTCCCTAGTGTGTGTAGGATAGTGTTAATATGTGGGGATCGCTGGTCGGCGCGGACCCGGTGGGCTGAAGGCCCTGTTTCCGCGCCGTATCCCTGTATCTGACTGATGAAGGCCAATGTACCAAAAGCCTTCTTGACCACCCTATCTACCTGTGACACTACTTTCAGGGAACTAAGAACTTGCACTCCAAGATCCCTCGACTCTCCAACACTCCCCAGAGCCCGGCCATTCACTGTGAAGGTCCTGCCCGTGCTTTGACTTCTAAAATGCAACACCTCTCTACTCCAAAGACCGACCTATCTGTATTAAACTCCATTAGCCTTCCTCAGCCCACTTGCCCAGCTGATCAAGATAGATCATATAGAAACGTATCAAATTATAAAAGGACTGGACAAACTAGATGCGGGAACAATGTTCCCAATGTTGGGCGAGTCCAGAACCAGGGGCCGCAGTCTAAGAATAAAGGGGAGGCCATTTAAAACTGAGGTGAGAAGGAACTTTTTCATCCAGAGAGTTGTGAATTTGTGGAATTCTCTGCCACAGAGGGCAGTGGAGGCCAATTCACTGGATGAATTTAAAAGAGAGTTAGACAGAGCTCTAGGGGCTAGTGGAATCAAGGGATATGGGGAGAAGGCAGGCACGGGTTACTGATTGTGGATGATCAGCCATGATCACAATGAATGGCGGTGCTGGCTCGAAGGGCCAAATGGCCTCCTCCTGCACCTATTGTCTATGTTTCTATTTTTCCTGGTGCAATTTCTGACAACCATCTTTGCTATTCACCTATTTGCTATGTAACGCCCTCCAGGCGCTGTAGCCAGTGCAATGTGCTGTTGTCGAGGGCCGTGAGGTCTACCCCTCCACCAGGGGGACGGAGGACAGTGCAGTTGGACATGCCGTGCTGCGCTGTTTGCTGGTCTGCTCCACACACACAGGCTGCTGATGGACGCAACCCCCAACGATGCATGTTGGCGTTGGACCGGCCGCCCCCTGTGCGGAGCCGGTCCAGGGCGACCCACTCTTTGCGGGGCGTGTCCAAGCCGGGTGGGGCTGTGGTGTTGGGTGCGACAGTGAATTGAGGAGTTTGCGATGTCTGTTCCCAGCTGGTTCTCCATGTTCCTAGTATGTTGAAACCGGAGCCACAGAGGGTCGCTGCATGACGGGAGAAAGGGTGACGAGACGACAGGCGTTGAGGTCCCAGTTGCTGTGGATCCTGGGCGAGGTGGTGCAAAGGATGTTTGGTGTCCGATGGGGCCTTGCACACCAGCCTATGAGTGAAGAACTCTCTGCGAAGCTTGGCGGGTGCGATACCTTCGAGCACCGGCAGGAGATCCGTCGGGGTAGGGCGTAGGCAGCCAGTGATGATCCACATGGTGTCGTTGAGGGTGGCGTCTAGCTTGCTGGTATAAGCGCTGTGGCACCATGCTGGGGCAGCGTACTCAGCGGCGCTGTACACGAGTGCAAGAGCACTGGTTCCAAGAGTAGATGTCCTGGCGCCCCATGACGATCCGCGGCTGCAGTTCTGCCATTTACAAGGAAATCTAAATGAATATTTATGCCTGGTTATAATCTTTCACTGTGCCCATACACACATCACACAGATGAACACCATGTCTGTTCTAGAGACAACGATAAACGGTCTTTTTATGAGGTATATCTCATTAACTGTAACTGAAGAACAAATTTGTTTATTTATTTGCAAGACTACTATTTATCTTCCAGAAGCAAGATTACATTATTTATCTCGCAGAAGCTAACCAGAAGATATTTGGAGCCATATAATCCTGAAAACAGGCCTTTCAGCCAAACCTATCCATGCCAAGGAAGATGTCCCATCTATACTGATCTCATTTGGCCCACATTTGGCCCATCTATATATTAAAACTTTCGTTTGTTCGTTTGTTTGTTCCTGAACTACAGCCAAAACGGTACGTAATAGCGCGACAATGTTAGGCCCACCTTACTCACCATCGTCCCTTTGGTGCTAATGGAAGAAGTTTCATTGAAATCGGTGTTATGTTTTAAAAGTTATTCGCATTTTAAAGTTTAAATCTATCTCTTAGGAAGGGAGGGGGAGGGAGAGAGGGAGGGGGGAGGATAACGGGGGTTGAGGGGCATGGAGTGGGGGTGTGGGGAAGGAGGGGAGGCGGAGGGGAGGGGGAGAGGGAGGGGGAGGAATGGGGGGAGGGGGGGGGGGAGGGGGAGAGAGGGCAGGGGGCAAGAGGGGGGGAGGAGAGGGTGCTGCACCAATGCAGGAGAGGTTTGGGCCCAACGGGTCCACTTGGTCTAGTTTCCCTCTAAACCTCTAAATGTTTCGTATCCATGTACTTGTCCAATTGTCTTTTAAATAAAGTTATACTGCCTGCCTCAACTACCTCCTCTGGCAGCTCGTTCCATTCACCCATCTGTGTTAAATAAGTTGCCCCTCAGGTTCCTTTTAAATCTTATCCCCCCCTTAAACCTATGTCCACTGATTCCTGATTCCCCTACTCTGAGCAAAAAACAAACGTTTAAGGTGAGAGGGGGAAGATTTACTGGGAACCTGATGAGTTGCTGGAGGGAGTTGAGGCAGTATGTGTAAGAAAATAACTGCAGATGCTGGTACAAATCGAAGGTATTTATTTCACAAAATACTGGAGTAACTCAGCAGGTCAGGGAGCATCTCAGGAGAGAAGGAATGGGTGACGTTTCGGGTCATGTTCCTTCTCTCCTGAGATGCTGCATGACCTGCTGAGTTACTCCAGCATTTTGTGAAATGAGGGCAGATACAGGGCGGTCACGGTGGCGCAGCGGTAGAGTTGCCGCCTTACAGCGAATGTAGCGCCGGAGACCCGGGTTCCATTCCGACTACGGGCGCTGTCTGTACGGAGTTTGTACGTTCTCCCCGTGACCTGCGTGGGTTTTCTCTGAGATCTTCGGTTTCCTGCCACACTCCAAAGACGTCCAGGTTTGTAGGTTAATTGGCTTGGTAAATGTAAAAAAAATTGTCCCGAGTGGGTGTAGGATAGTGTTAGTGTGCGGGGATCGCTGGTCAGCGCGGACACGGTGGGCCGAAAGAGTCTGTTTCCGCGCTGTATCGCTAAACAAAATGAAACTAAACTAAACTAAATTAAAGGTAGTATTGCAACGTTTGGACAGGTACATAGATAGGGCAGGGATATGGGTTTAACGCAGGCAGGTGGGACTAGTGTAGCTGGGACATGTTGGTCGGTGTCCACAATGTATCACTCTATAATGGATGTTTGTAAGGCTTTTGATAAGGTCCCGCATGGTCGGCTGATCCAAAAGATTAAGATGTACGGGGTTCAAGATGACTTGGTCGTATGGATTCAGAACTGATTTATTGAATTGAATTGATTGAGTTGATTGGCCAAGTATGTACACATACAAGGAATGTGCCTTGGTGCTCCGCTCACAAGTAACAACACGAACATACAGTAAACAATTAAGAATAAAAACATTAAAACATTAAGGATACAACATTGCGGTTTAAACGTGTGGGTGAAGTAAACCGGAGCAAAAGGAGACGACAGACTTTAGTTATTGAGCAGAGCTACCACTCGTTGAAAAAAGCTGTTTTCATGTCTGGCTGTGGCTGCTTTGACAGTCCGGAGTCGCCTTCCAGAGGGAAGTGCTTCAAAGAGTTTGTGGGTTCATAGATGACAGAGGGTTGTGGTGGATGGTAGGTATTCAGGTGGAGGACTGTGACCAGTGGTGTTCTGCAGGGATCTGTGCTGGGACCTCCGCTGATATAAATGACCTAGACCTAGTAAATGTAGATGGGTTGGTACGTACGTTTGCTGACAGCACCAAAACTGGAGGAGTTGCAGGCAGTGTGGCAGACTAGAAGATACAGTGGGATATACACCAATCAGCCAAAACATTATCACCTGATGAGCCAAAACATTATGACCTGATGAGCCAGAACATTATGCCCACCGATCAGCCAAAACATTATGACCTGATGAGCCAGAACATTATGCCCACCGATCAGCCAAAACATTATGACCTGATGAGCCAGAACATTATGCCCACCGATCAGCCAAAACATTATGACCTGATCAGCCAAAACATTATGACCTGATCAGCCAAAACATTATGACCACCTGCCTAATATGCTGTTGGTCCTCCGTGTGCAGCCCCATACGCAGCAGGGTGCGATGCACTGTGTATTGTGACACATTCCTCCCGTGACCACCATTAATGCTCTGACCCAGTCGTCTGGCCATAACAATTTGGCCCTTGTCAAAGTCACTCAGGTCTTTACTCCTGCCCATTTCTCCTGCATCTAACACATCAACTTCAAGAACTGACTGTTCACTTGCTGCCTAATACATCCCACCCCTTGACAGGTGCCATTGTAACAAGATAATCAATGTTATTCACTTCCCCTGTCAGTGGTCATAATGTTTTGGCTAATCGATGTAGATCAGCTGTAGAAATGGGCAGAGATATGGCAGATTAGTCAGAGAGAATGTGTGAGAGATGGGGAATTAGGGGAGGGCACCAGTAAATGGGGAATTAGGGGAGGGCACCAGTAAATAGGGGAATTAGGGGAGGGCACCAGTAAATGGGGAATTAGGGGAGGGCACCAGTAAATGGGGAATTAGGGGAGGGCACCAGTAAATAGGGGAATTAGGGGAGGGCACCAGTAAATGGGGAATTAGGGGAGGGCACCAGTAAATGGGGAATTAGGGGAGGGCACCAGTAAATGGGGAATTTGGGGAGGGCATCAGTAAATGGGGAATTAGGGGAGGGCACCAGTAAATGCTCAACACGAGATAAAGCATGGAAACAGGCAATGCACGGTGGCGCAGCGGTAGAGTTGCCGACTTACAGCGAATGCAGCGCCGGAGACCCGGGTTCCACAAGAACACAAGAACACAAGTAAATAGTAGCAGGAGTAGGCCAACCGGCCCCTCGAGCCCGCTCCGCCATTCAATACGATCATGGCTGATCCCACCCCAATCCCCTTCCCACTATCGCCCTTCTTCCCACCCAAAAGAACCGTGTGATCTCCTGGGAGAGGCGAAAAACCGGATAAAAACCCAGGCCAATTTGGGAAAAAAATCCGGGAAATTCTTCTCCGACCCAAAGCTAGGCGATCGAAACTTGTCCAGGAGATAACTCAGGTCTTACTATACTAACAATAGCTCATGTCCACTTCCCTGCCCGCTCCCCGTAACCCCTAACTCCCTTGTCTATTAAAAAACAATCTATTTCCGCTTTAAATTTATTTCACGTTCCTGCATCCACAGCTCCCTGAGGCAGCGAATTCCACAGACTAACCACCCTCTGAGTGAAGAAGTTTCTCCTCATCTCAGTTTTAAAAGAGCCCCCTCTTATTCTAAGAATATGCCCCCTAGTTCTGGTCTCCCCAATCATCGGAAACATCTTTAGCGCATCCACCCGATCAAGGCCCCTCACGATCTTATACGTTTCAATAAGATCGCCTCTCATTCTTCTGAACTCCAATGAGAAAAGTCCCAACCTACTTAATCTTTCCTCATATGTCAACCCCCTCATCCCTGGAATTAACCGTGTAAACCTTCTCTGCACTGCCTCCAGAGCAAGTACATCCTTTCTTAAATATGGACACCAAAACTGCACACAGTATTCCAAATGTGGTCTTACCAATACTGTATACAGTTCCATCCCGACTACGGGTGCTGTCTGTACGGAGTTTGTACGTTCTCCCCGTGACCTGCGTGGGTTTTCTCCGAAATCTTCGGTTTCCTCCCACACTCCAAAGACGTGCAGGTGTATGGGTTAATTGGCTTGATAAATGTAAACATTGTCCCTAGTGTGTGTAGGGTAGTGTTAGTGTGTGGGGATCGCTGGTCGGCGCGGACCCGGTGGGCCGAAGGCCTGTTTCCGCACTGTATCTCTGAACTAAACTAAACTAAAACTAAATTCAGCCCATGGTCTGTGCCGACCAGCGATCCCTGATTCCAAAAGGTTGGGCTGAAGGGCCTGTTTCAGTGCCATGTGACTCCATGATTCCGTTGCTTACTGTTACTTCTCACTTTGACAGCGTAATGAACACTGTCTGGTCTGATGGTTACCGCGGCGACGAATACTTGCCATGCCTGAAACTAGAAGATGAACATCATCTGAGGTGTGATGTCCAATCCACAGTGCAGGAAGGAACTGCAGATGCTGGTTTACACTGAAGATAGACACAGAGTGCTGGAGTAACTCAGCGGGTCAGGCAGCATCTGTGGAGAGAGGATCCGCTATCCACAGATGCTGCCTGACCCGCTGAGTTACTCCAGCACTCTGTGAAACGTCACCTATCCATGTTCTCAGTATCTTGATCAGTACGGGTGTCTGGGGTTACGGGGAGAAGGCAGGAGAATGGGGTTAGGAGGGAGAGATAGATCGGCCATGATTGAATGGTGGAATAGACTTGATAGGCTGGATGCTGTTCGTATGTCTATGTTCTGGAATTTCCAAGCTAGGGTTGCCAACTGTCCCATATTAGCCGGAACTTACCATATTTTGGGCGAAGTTGGTTTGTCCTGTACGGGACTGCTCTTGTCCCATATTAGGCTTGGGGGGCACCTTAGGCCTGGACATGGTAGGCCGGGACACTGTAGGCCCGGGGGGTTTGTAACCCTGAACTCTAGTTCCGGACAGTGTAGATCCGGACAATGTAGGGTCTGGACACTGTAAATCCGGAGAGTGTAGGCCCGGAGAGTATAGGTCCAGACAGTGTAGGTATGGACACTGTAAATCTGGAAAGTGTAGGCCCGGAAAGTGTAGGCCCGGACAGTGTAGGTCCGGACAATGTAGGTCTGGACACTGTAAATCCGGAGAGTGTAGGCCCGGAGAGTATAGGTCCAGACAGTGTAGGTCTGGACACTGTAAATCTGGAAAGTGTAGGCCCGGACAGTGTAGGCCCAGAGTAGGTATGGACACTGTAGGCCTGGACAGTATCAGTCTGGACAGTGTAGGTCCAGACAGTGTAGGCTAAGGAGTGTGTTTGGGGAGCGGGGCCCTGTGTGTTCACTTAACAGAGGTTGCGTAGGTTCCCGGCCCGGGCGGCCGCCATTGGTGGAGCGGGAGCACGGGGCCGCTGGCTGGGTGATGTCACGTGGGGCGTGGTGGCGGTGACGTCACCTTGTCCCGTATTTGGGTGTGAGGATGTTGGCAACCCTACATACACCCTCAACCCTAACCCTAATCCTAAACATTCCCCCTTGCTGGTCCAACCTTGTGTCATCCCAGCAGCTTGGCAGCAAACCTCTCCTGCTCCGCTACCCTTGCACCTTTGAGGAGGTCATGACTACGTATCTCTTGGACCAAGTGTGTGGCACACCTGAGCACACATTGTTCCGTTAACGCTGCTGTGTAAACACGAGTTGTTGTGATTCCATCATTCTTCACTGGCAGGTGCGAGGAATGTTCAAGTCCCACTGCCGTCCTTCTGACGAGCTGCTCATCAGACGCATTTTCCAGTAAATAGGATTGAGGTCAGCTCATGGCCTCGGGCGCTGAGCTACCCTGGGCTTGGAATAGGGTTGCCAACTATCACTCCCAAATACGGGACAAGGTGACATCACCGCCCCGCGCCCCCAGCTAGCGGCCACCTGCTCCTGCTCCATCAATGGCGGTCGTTAGGCGAACACACACCTAGGTCGTTAGGCCCCCATTCCCGAACACACTCCGTTGGCCTATACTGTCCCGACCTACACTGTCCGGGCCTACACTGTCCGGGCCTAAACTGTCTGCGCCTACAGTGTCCCGACCTACACTGTCCCGACCTACAGTGTCCGGGCCTACAGTGTCTGGGCCTACAGTGTCCCGACCTACACTGTCCGGGCCTACAGTGTCTGGGCCTACAGTGTCCCGACCTACACTGTCCGGGCCTACACTGTCCGGGCCTAAACTGTCTGCGCCTACAGTGTCCAGGCCTACACTGTCCCGACCTACAGTGTCCGGGCCTACAGTGTCTGGGCCTACAGTGTCCGGGCCTACAGTGTCTGGGCCTAGCCTGTCCGGGCCTACAGTGTCCGGGCCTACAGTGTCCCGACCTACACTGTCCGGGCCTACAGTGTCTGGGCCTACAGTGTCCCGACCTACACTGTCCGGGCCTACAGTGTCTGGGCCTAAACTGTCTGCGCCTACAGTGTCTGGGCCTACACTGTCCGGGCCTAAACTGTCTGCGCCTACAGTATCTGGGCCTACAGTGTCTGGGCCTACAGTGTCCCGACCTACACTGTCCGGGCCTACAGTGTCTGGGCCTACACTGTCCGGGCCTAAACTGTCTGCACCTACAGTGTCTGGGCCTACAGTGTCTGGGCCTACACTGTCCGGGCCTAAACTGTCTGCGCCTACAGTGTCTGGGCCTACAGTGTCTGGGCCTACACTGTCCGGGCCTAAACTGTCTGCGCCTACAGTGTTTTTTTATTATCAAAAAATGTATTCAATTATTTAAAAACAATATTTACAATACAATAAAACAAAACATAACCCTCCACAGAATACAGTCCAGCAAATATACCAAAAGAAACTACTATACAACAATATGACAATCCCCATCCACCCCCCGCGGTGCCCAGCGGTCCCGTAAATCCCCCAGGGTGCCCGTGGACAGCGCGTAGTCCCTCTCCAACACCACCCGGGCGCGGACGTAACCCCGGAAAAGGGGCAGGCAGCCGGCTCGGGCAGAGCCCTCTTCTGCCTGGCGCCGTGACTCACGGATGGTCAGTTTTGCGCGGGCCTATAGCATTGGGGCCTATAGCATTGGGGCCTACAGTGTCCAGGCCTACAGTATCCGGGCATACAGTGTCCGGGCCTACAGTGTCCAGGCCTACAGTGTCCAGGCCTACAGTGTCCGGGCGAGCTTAGTTCACCAGGAAACATTTAACTTTATTAATGGTGCTTTGTATACACACATGTCAATGTTGATATCCTTGATTACAATAAATCTACCATCTACAGGTGTACAGTCGAGAGCACATCTACTGGCTACATCACGGCCTGGTTCAGTAACCCGAATGGCCAGCAATGAATAGATCTACAGAGAGTGGTGGACACTGCCCGTCCATCACAGGTACTGACCTCCCCATAAGTTCATAAGTTCTCAGGAGCAGAAATAGGCCATTCGGCCCATCAACTCTACTCCGCCATTCAACCACGGCTGATCTATCTCTCCCTCTCAACCCCATTCTCCTGCCTTCTCCCCTTAACCCCTGACACCTGTACTTATCAAGAATCTATCTATGTCTGCCTTAAAAATATCCATTGATTTGGCCTCCACAGCCGTCTGTGGCAATGAATTCCACAGGGCGGTCACGTTGGCACGGTGGAGACCGTGATTCGATCCCGACTACGGGTGCTGTCTGTACGGAGTTTGCACCTTCTCCCCGTGACCTGCGTGGGTTTTCTCCAAGATCTTCGGTTTTATAGACAATAGACAATAGGTGCAGGAGGAGGCCATTCGGCCCTTCAAGCCAACACTGCCATTCAATGTGATCATGGCTGATCATTCTCAATCAGTACCCCCTTCCTACCTCTCCCCAAACCCCCTGACTCCGCTATCCTTAAGAGCTCTATCCAGCTCTCTCATGAATGCATTCAGAGAATTGGCCTCCACTGCCTTCTGAGGCAGAGAATTCCACAGATTCACAACTCTCTGACTGAAAACGTTTTTCCTCATCTCAGTTCTAAATGGCCTACCCCTTATTCTTAAACTGTGGCCCCTTGTTCTGGACTCCCCCAACATTGGGAACATGTTTCCTGCCTCTAACGTGTCCAACCCCTTAATAATCTTATATGTTTTGATAAGATCTTCTCTCATCCTTCTAAATTGCAGTGTATACAAGCCTAGTCGCTCCAGTCTTTCAACATATGACAGTCCCGCCATTCCGGGAATTAACCTAGTAAACCTATGCTGCACGCCCTCAATAGCAAGAATATCCTTCCTCAAATTTGGAGACCAAAACTGCACACAGTACTCCAGGAGCGGTCTCACTAGGGCCCTGTACAACTGCAGAAGGACCTCTTTGCTCCTATACTCAACTCCTCTTGTTATGAAGGCCAACATTCCATTGGCTTTCTTCACTGCCTGCTGTACCTACATGCTTCCTTTCAGTGACTGGTGCACTAGGACACCCAGATCTGTTCCTAACTTGACACCATTCAGATAATAATTTTCTCCCACACTCCAAAGACGTACAGGTTTGTAGGTTAATTGACTTGGTATAAATGTAAAAATTGTCGCTCGTGGGTGTAGGATAGTGTTAGTGTGCGGGGATCGCTGGTTGGCGCGGACCCGGTGGGCCGAAGGGCCTGTTTCCACGCTGTATCTGTAAACTAAACTAAGACTCACCATTGTGGATTGATGTAAAACCCAGTGAGTTTACTGGTAGTAACCCCCAGCTGACCTGGTCATGTCTTTGTAGAGATGTTTAGTTTAGTTTAGTTTAGAGATACAGCGCGGAAACAGGCCCTTTCAGCCCACCGGGTCCGCGCCGACCAGCGATCCCCGCACACTAACACTATCCTACACCCACAAGGGACAATTTTTACATTTACCAAGCCTATTAACCTACAAACCTGCACGTCTTTGGAGTGTGGGAGGAAACCGATGATCTCGAACCGATCAGGTCACGGCCTACCCCTTTATTCTTAGACTGTGGCCCCTGGTTCTGGACTCCCCCAACATTGGGAACATTTTTCCTGCATCTAGCTTGTCCAGTCCTTTTATAATTTTATACGTCTCTATAAGATCCCCTCTCATCCTTCTAAACTCCAGCGAATACAAGCCGAGTCTTTCCGATCTTTCCTCATATGGCAGTCCCGCCATCCCAGGGATTAACCTGGTGAACCTATGCTGCACTGCCTCAATAACGAGATAGGCTGTCAAACCGACGTCCAAGGACGTCCTTCCTCAAATTAGGAAGGACATCCTTTGCTTTTTCTTTTCCAGGTTATTAATTGTTTCTGGAATTGTGTGTGGAATCTAAAGGGAAGTTAAAGGTTGCAAATCGGTTTGACAGCCTATCTCGTGAGACACGACATATATTAATTAATGAAAAGTTTCAGCCAAGTTTACAAAGAGTAATTAGGACAATTAGATCACAGATTTTTCACACTAACTCCCAAACACTGTTCTTTGCCTCTCTGGATCTCTGTAGTTAGTAGCGTTTACCACAGATGATTGCAAATTATGCTTATTAAATCAAATTTGCATAGATTAGACGGAACAATCAGAACATAAAATTGCAAGCCCTGTGACCAAAAATATTTTATTACTGCTGCACATTAGAATCAAAAGCTATTATGGAGTTAGATATAAAACAACTGAGGTAGAGTCACAGAGTGATACAGTGTGGAAACAGGCCCTTCAGCCCAACTTGCCCACACTGGCCAACATGTCCCAGCTACACTAGTCATAGAGTCACAGAGTGATACAGTGTGGAAACAGGCCCTTCAGCCCAACCTGCCCACACTGGCCAACATGTCCCATCTACCCTAGTCATAGAGTCACAGAGTGATACAGTGTGGAAACAGGCCCTTCAGCCCAACTTGCCCACACTGGCCAAAATGTCCCAGCTACACTAGTCATAGAGTCATAGAGTGATACAGTGTGGAAACAGGCCCTTCAGCCCAACTTGCCCACACCGACCAACATGTCCCAGCTACACTATTCCCACCTGCCCGCGTTTGGCCCATGTCCCTCTAAACCTGTTCTATCCATGTACCTGTCAAAATGTTTCTTAAACGTTGTGATAGTCCCTGCATCGACGACCTCCTCTGGCAGTTCGTTCCGTACACCCACCACCCTCTGTGTGAAAACGTTACCCCTTTCAGTTCAGTTGAGTTTATTGTCACGTGTACTGAGTACAGTGAAAAGCTTTTGTTGTGTGCTAACCAGTCAGTAGAAAGACAATATATGATTACAATCGAGCATTTACCGTGTACAGATACATGATAAGGGAATAACGTTCAGTGCAAGGTAAACCCAGCAAAGTCCAATCAAGGATAGTCCGAGGGTCACCAATGAGGTAGATAGTAGTTCAGCACTGCTCTCTGGTTGTGGTAGGATGGTTCAGTTGTTTGATAACAGCTGGGAAGAAACTGTCCCTGAATCTGGAGGTGTGTGTTTGTCTGATGGGAGAGGGGAGAAGAGGGAGTGGCCGGGGTGAGACTGGTCCTTGATGATGCTGCTGGCCTTGCCGAGGCAGCGTGAGGTGTAGATGGAGTCAATGGAAGGGAGGTTGGTTTGTGTGATGGTCTGGGCTGCGTCCACAATTCACTGCAATTGTAGGGGATGTGCCGAAACGTCCTTCTAAGGAAGTAGAGGCGTTGGTGGTCTTTCTCGGTCGTTGCTTCAATATGGGTGGTCCAGGAGAAGGTGTTGGTGATGTTGACTCCTGGGAATTTGAACTTCAACTTCAACACCCTCAAAGCAAACTGGGGTATGTGGCCCGCTACACTTCCTGAAGCCCATCACAATCTCACTGTTTCACAGAGTGCTGGAGTAACTCAGCGGGTCAGGCAGCATCTGTGGAGAACATGGATAGGTGACGTTTCACAGAGTGCTGGAGTAACTCAGCGGGTCAGGCAGCATCTGTGGAGAACATGGATAGGTGACGTTTCACAGAGTGCTGGAGTAACTCAGCGGGTCAGGCAGCATCTGTGGAGAACATGGATAGGTGACGTTTCACAGAGTGCTGGAGTAACTCAGCGGGTCAGGCAGCATCTGTGGAGAACATGGATAGGTGACGTTTCACAGAGTGCTGGAGTAACTCAGCGGGTCAGGCAGCATCTGTGGAGAACATGGATAGGTGATGTTTCACAGAGTGCTGGAGTAACTCAGCGGGTCAGGCAGCATCTCGGGAGAGATGGAATGGGTGACGTTTTGGGTCGAGACCCTTCTTCAGACTGAAAGAGAGATACGAGACGATATGATAGAACTTTATTTATCCCAGGAGGGAAATTGATCTGCCAACAGTCATAAAACACAAAATACATGAAACATGAGATTAAAGTGACGAGTGGAAAGGGTATAAGATGTTTAGTTTATTGTCATGTGTCCGAGGTACAGTGAAAAGCTTTTGTTGCGCGCTATCCAGTCAGCGGAAAGACAACGCACGATTACAATCGGACCGTCCACAGTGTACAGATACAGGACACAGGGAATAACGTTTAATGCAAGCTAAAGTTCGATTAAAGATAGAAGGATCGGAAAGTTGGGTAACAGAACTGGTGTGAACAGATCTCATTTACGAGAATGATCCCAGGAATGAGTGGGTTAACATATGATGAGCGTTTGTCAGCACTGGGCCTGTACTCACTGGAGTTTAGAAGAATGAGGGGGGACCTCATTGAAACTTACAGAATAGTGAGCGGCCTGGATAGAGTGGATGTGGAGAGGATGTTTCCACTAGTGAGAGAGTCGAGGACCAGAGGGCACAGGTGGTGAATCTGTGGAATTCTGTGCCACAGAAGGCTGTGGAGGCCAAGTCAGTGGATATATTTAAGGCAGAGATAGACAAATTCTTAATTAGTACAGGTCAGAGGTTACATGGAGAAGGCAGGAGAATGGGGTTAGGAGGGAGAGATGGATCAGCCATGGTTGAATGGTGGAGTGGACTTGATGGGCCGGATGGCCTAATTCTGCTCCTATCACTTATGAACAGGTGATAGATGGTCTGTATGGACCTAGTGGGCCAAAGGGCCTGAGTCCACGCTGCATCTCTCTCTCTGTCATTGAACGAGGCCAGCTCGGTCGGAATCACAAGTTCACAAGTTATAGTAGTAGAATTAGGCCATTTGGCCCCTCAAGTCCACTCCGCCATGCAATCATGGCTGATCTATCTCTCCCTCCTAACCCCATTCTCTCATTGAGTGTGATTATACTAGGGGTGCCAACTATCTCACTCCCAAATAAGGGACAAAAGGTGACGTCACCGCCCCGCGCCCCACGTGACCTCACCCAGCCAGCGGCCACGGGCTCCCGCTCCACCAATGGCGGCCGCCCGGGACGGGAGCTGGGTTACTACGTAACTTCCGTTAGGCGAACACATTCGACCCCACTCCCGAACACACACTCCGTTAGCCTACACTGTCCGGGCCTACAGCGGCCCCTGGGCCTACAGTGTCCGGGCCTACAGTGTCCGGGCCTATGGTGTCCGGGCCTACGATGTCCCGTTCTACAGTGACCGGGCCTACAGTGTCCGGGCGTACAGTGTCCTGGCCCACAGCATCCGGGCCTACAGCATCCGGGCCTATATTGTCCGGGCCTACAACCTCTGGCCCTACAGCGCACCCCGGGCCTAATACGGGACAAGGGCGGTCCAGTACGGGACAAACCAATTTAGCCCAATATCCGGGATGTCCCGGCTAATGCGGGACAGTTGGCAACCGTAGATTAGACCCCCTGGTGGGATTCACAATCCTGGAATAGCCACTCCCTGATGAACAGACCGGGCTTCACAACAATTTAGCAGCTTCACAGCTACCATGAGCGACACTGATTTAATCCTCACTGTAAATCCCCGGGGGTCATTTCTCGAATAAGTGCATGGCGACAATATTTTATGAACAACCGTGCACCGCGGTGAGTGATTGTCTTAAATTGGCGGCCTTGATTGCGTTTTCACTGCTGCTCCTAATTGAATGATGTTGTTGTCATTCACTCTTGTATCTGCATTTACACAAACAAATCGGCAACCCTTCAACTTAGTCACCGCGGCAGTGTTGACACAAAATTTTCAGCGGGGTTAATAGAAGATTGGAAAATTATAAAAGCACAGATTATGTACTTTTTATTACCATCTAAAATTAGAATTGTCACTGTGGATGTAAGCTCTTCAGTTTCACAAATGCTTCATATTTCACCACTTGGAAACATAGAAACATAGACAATAGGTGCAGGAGGAGGCCATTCGGCCCTTCGAGCCAGCACCGCCATTCATTGTGATCATGGCTGATCATCTACAATCAGTAACCCGTGCCTGCCTTCTCCCCATATCCCTTGATTCCACTAGCCCCATGATCTCTATCTAACTCTCCTTTAAATTCATTCAGTGATTTGGCCTTCACTGCCCTCTGTGGCAGAGAATTCCACAAATTCACAACTCTCTGGGTGAAAAAGCTCCTTCTCACCTCAGTTTTAAATGGCCTTCCCTTTATTCTAAGACTGTGGCCCCTGGTTCTGGACTCCCCAAACATTGGGAACATTTTTCCTGCATCTAGCTTGTCCAGTCCTTTTATAATTTTATACATCTCTATAAGACCCCCTCTCATCCTTCTAAACTCCAGTGAATACGAGCCTGGTCTTTCCAATCATTCCTCATAGGACGGTCCTGCAGGGATTTGAACCATTTCTCACAGGCAGCCCATGCACTGCAGGGATTTCATGTGATATCGTCGCGCCGCAGAGTGGTACAACACGGAAACAGGCCCTTCGGCCCACCTTGTCCATGCCGACCACGTGTGAGGTGTTGCATTTTGGGAAGTCCAACAAGGGCAGGACCTACACAGTGACTGTTTAATTTAGTTTAGGGATACAGCGCGGAAACAGGCCCTTTCAGCCCACGGGGTCTGCGCCAACCAGCGATCCCCGCACACTAACACTGTCCTACACCCACTAGGGACTATTTTTACATTTACCAATGCAATTAACCTGCAAACCTGTACGTCTTTGGAGTGTGGACCTACAGTGTCCGGGCCTACACTGTCCGGGCCTACAGTGTCCGGGCCTACACTGTCCGGGCCTATAGCGTCCGGGCCTGCACTGTCCGGGCCTACAGTGTCCGGGCCTACACTGTCCGGGCCTACAGTGTCCGGGCCTACATTGTCCGGGCCTGCACTGTCTGTGCCTACACTGTCCAGGCCTATAGTGTCCGGGCCTACAACGTCCGGGCCTACACTGTCCGGGCCTACAGTGTCCGGGCCTACACTGTCCGGGCCTAAAGCGTCCGGGCCTACACTGTCCGGGCCTACAGTGTCCGGGCATACACTGTCCGGGCCTACAGTGTCCGGGCCTACATTGTCCGGGCCTGCACTGTCTGTGCCTACAGCGTCCGGGCCTACAGCGCCTCCTGGGCCTGTTATGGGACAAGGGCGGTCCCATATGGGACAAGCCAATTTAGCCCAAAATACGGGATGTCCCAGCTAATACGGGGCACTTGGCAACCTTAGTTCATATTCACACTACCATGAGGAGATTTGGAAGTGGAGCAGATAAAAGGGTGTAGGAAGGAACTGCAGGTGCTGGTTTACACCAAAGATCGACACACAATGCTGGAGAAACTCAGCGGGCCAGGCACCATCTCTGGATTTAGTTAAGTTTAGTTTAGTTCAGAGATACAGCATGGAAACAGGCCCCTTCGGCCCACCGGGTCCGCGCCGACCAGCGATCCCCGCACACTAACACTATCCTACACCCACTAGGGACAATTTTTACAATTTTTACATTTACCAAGCTAATTAACCTACAAACCTGCACGTCTTTGGAGTGTGGGAGGAAATCAGAGTTCTCGGAGAAAACCCACGCAGGTCACGGGGAGAACGTACAAACTCCGTACAGACGGCGCCCATAGTCGGGATGGAACCTGGGTCTCTGGCGCTGCATTCGCTGTGAGGCGGCAACTCTACCGCTGCACCACCGTGAACGCCCTTGTATGGAGAGAAGGTATAGATGACTTTTTGGGTCAAGAACCTTCTTCACCCTTCAAGTTCAGTTACTCCAGCATTTTGTGTCCTGTCTTTGTCTGTATTTACCTGCATTTGGCCCATATCCCTCTAAACCCTTCCTATCCACACATCTGTCCAAATGTCTTTTAAAAGTGGTAGTTGTACCCACTTCCACAGGTTCCTCTGGCAGCTCGTTCCAGATACGGGCAACACTCTGAGTGAAAAAGATGCCCCTGTGGTTCCTCTTAAATCTCTCCCCTCTCACCTTAAGCCTGTGCCCTCTAGTTTTAGAATCCTCTACCCTGGGAAACAGACTGTGAGTGTTCACTTTATCCGTGCCCCTCGTGATCTTGTTCACCTCAATAACGTCGCCCCTCAGCCTCCTACACTCCAAAGGACAAAGTCCCAGCCTATCCAATCTCTCCCTGGAACTCAAGCCCACAAGCCCAGATAACACCCTGGTGAATCTTGTCTGCACCCTTTCACCTTAATGACATCCTTCCTGTATCTGGGTGACCAGAACTGCACCCAGTGCTCCAAGTGTGGTCTCACCATCGACTTGTACAACTGCATCATGAGAGGAATAGATCGGTAGATGCACACAGTCTTTTACCCAGAGTAGGGGAATCGAGGACCAGAGGACATAGGTTCAAGGTGAAGGGGAAAAGATTTAATAGGAATCCAAGGAGTAACTTTTCCACACAGAGGGTGGTGGGTGTATGGAACAAGCTGCCAGAGGAGGTTGTTGAGGCTGGGACTATCACATCGTTTAAGAAACAGTTGGACGGGTACATGGATAGGACAGGTTTGGAGGGATATGGACCAAACGCAGGCAAGTGGGACTAGTGTAGATGGGACACGTTGGCCGGTGTGGGCATGTTGGGCTGAAGGGCCTGTTTCCACACTGTATCACTCTATGATTCTGTGTTCTGACATTTGTACTAAATCCCCTTCCCAAATGCCCTGCCAAACGCCTTCTTCACCCCCCTGCCCACCTGACTCACCGCTTCCAGGGAACCTAGTGCATCAGTCACTGAAAGGAAGCATGCAGGTACAGCAGGCAGTGAAGAAAGCCAATGGAATGTTGGCCTTTATAACAAGGGGAGTTGAGTATAGGAGCAAAGAGGTCCTTCTGCAGTTGTACAGGGCCCTAGTGAGACCGCACCTGGAGTACTGTGTACAGTTTTGGTCTCCAAATTTGAGGAAGGATATTCTTGCTATTGAGGGCGTGCAGCGTAGGTTCACTAGGTTAATTCCCGGAATGGCGGGACTGTCATATGTTGAAAGACTGGAGCGACTAGGCTTGTATACACTGGAATTTAGAAGGATGAGGGGGGATCTTATCGAAACGTATAAGATTATTAAGGGGTTGGACACGTTAGAGGCAGGAAACACGTTCCCAATGTTGGGGGAGTCCAGAACAAGGAGCCACAGTTTAAGAATAAGGAGTAGGCCATTTAGAATGGAGATGAGGATTTTTTTTTTCAGTCAGAGAGTTGTGAATCTGTGGAATTCTCTGCCTCAGAAGGCAGTGGAGGCCAATTCTCTGAATGCATTCAAGAGAGAGCTAGATAGAGCTCTTAAAGATAGCGGAGTCAGGGGGTATGGGGAGAAGGCAGGAACGGGGTACTGATTGAGAATGATCAGCCATGATTACATTGAATGGCGGTGCTGGCTCGAAGGGCCGAATAGCCTCCTCCTGCACCTATTGTCTATTGTCTATTGAACCGTGCACGGCCTGTACTCCCACACCTCCCTGCTCTGCAACCCTCTCCAGGGCTCCACCGTGGTCTGTGTAAATGCTGTGGGAATTGACCGGATTTGCTGCAGGGATCAGAATGGATTTGAGAAGGAGATACAATCTGGCTCACCGTGAGGATTTCATCAGAGTGGATTTCATCAGACTGGGTCCGCGCCGACCAGCGATTCCCGCACATTAACACCATCCTACACCCACTAGGGACAATTTTTACATTTTTGGAGTGTGGGAGGAAACCGAAGATCTCGGAGAAAACCCACGCAGGTCACGGGGAGAACGTACAAACTCCGTACAGACAGCACCCGTAGTCAGGATGGAACCCGGATCTCCGACGCTGCATTCGCTGTAAGGCGGCAACTCTACCGCTGCACCACCGTGCCACCCCTAACCGGGTGCTTTGGTTTCTTCCCACACTCCAAAGACGTTTGGGTTTGTAGGTTAATTTGCTTTTGTAAAGTTTGCAAATTGTCCCTAGTGGGTGTAGGATAGTGTTAGTGTGCGGGGATCGCTGGTCGGCACGGACCCAGTGGGCCAAAGGGCCTGTTTCCGCACTGTATCTCTGAACTAAACTACACTAAACTCAACTCAACTCAACTGAACTAAACTGGAATTGGGTGGCCAATGTGATTCATTGTCGCACCAACTGATCGTCACTCTTACTAAAACCATCCCTTGCCCTCCAGCATCAAGGAATGGTTCCCATCACTCCTGCAGCAAGGAGTCCTGATAACTCGCAATGAGGGAGAGAGACAGAAGGAACTGCAGATGCTGGTACCTCTAGCCAAACACAGAGTGCTGGAGGAACTCAGCGGGTCAGGCAGCATCTGTGGAGGGACTGGTTACGTTTCGGGTCGGGACCCGTCTTCACACTGATGGAGTGGGCGGGGGGAGGGGGGAGAGCTTGGAAAGAGAGGTGGGGGGGGGACAAAGCCTGGAGAGTGATGGGTGGATACAGGTGAGGGGGATGGATGGCAGATGGGTGGAGTGAGTGACAAAAGTCTGCTCAGCTGACTTATGGGATCATACAGCAAGGAAGAAGGCCCTTTGACCCAACTAGTCCATGCTACAGTTGCCACACCTGCCTGAGTGCGGCCCATAATCCCTCTAAACCTTTCCAATAGACAATAGACAATAGGTGCAGGAGGAGGCCATTCGGCCCTTCGAGCCAGCACCGCCATTCAATGTGATCATGGCTGATCATTCTCAATCAGTACCCCGTTCCTGCCTTCTCCCCATACCCCCTGACTCCGCTATCCCTAAGAGCTCTATCTAGCTCTCTCTTGAATGTATTCAGAGATTTGGCCTCCACTGCCTTCAGAGGCAGAGAATTCCACAGTCTCTGGCTGAAAAAGTTTTTCCTCATCTCTGTTCTAAATGGCCTACCCCTTATTCTTAAACCGTGGCCCCTGGTTCCGGGCTCCCCCAACATTGGGAATATGTTTCCTGCCTCTAACATGTCCAATCCCTTAATAATCTTGTACGTTTCGATAAGATCCCCTCTCATCCTCCAGTGTATACAAGCCCATCCGTGTCCCTTGTCGACGTGTTTAAAAATGTTGACTCAATCCTGTACACCTCCATCTGTGACCTTCTCCCCCCCCCCCCCCCCTCCAGCCTCTGTCTCAAGGCAAGGATCAAGTGTTTAAATCGAACATGTACTAATAACGGATCAATAACTACCTCTCTACATCGGCGAGACCAAGCGCAGGCTCGGCGATAGTTTCGCTGAACACCTCCAGTCAGTCCGCTTTAACCAACCTGATCTCCCGGTGGCTCAGCACTTCAACTCCCCCTCCCACTCCCAATCTGACCTTTCTGTCCTGGGCCTCCTCCATTGTCAGAGTGAGGCCCAGCGCAAATCGGAGGAACAGCACCTCATATTTCGCTTGGATAGTTTACACCCCAGCGGTATGAACATTGACTTCAGGTAGCCCCTGCTTTCCGTCTCTATCCACTCCCCCTTCCCAGTTCTCCCACCAGTCTTCCTGTCTCTGACTACATCCTATCTCTGTCCCACCCCTCTCCCCTGACATCAGTCTGAAGAAGGGTCTCGACCCGTAACGTCACCCATTCCTTCTCTCCAGAGATGCTGCCTGACCCGCTGAGTTACTCCAGCACTCAGTGTCTACCAATAACATTCTTACTTGTCTAAGCTTTACAGGATCCTTAATACAATAACACACAGATAAATATAGTCATTAAAAAATGCAATAAATCAATCACTTGCAAACAGGCCGGTCGGCAGTGCAACCACAAACACCGTCCGTAGAAGATCACAGTTGCTGGGGTCAGTGTTGTGCAGTGTTCAACAGCCTGATGGGTGCTGGGAAGAAGCTGTTCTTGAACCTGGAGGTCACGGGTTTTCAGGCTCCTGGACCTTCTTCCCGATGGTAGCAGCGAGATGAGAGCGTGGCCAGGGTGGTGTGGGTCAGTGAGAGTGTGGCCAGGGTGGTGTGGGTCAGTGAGATTGTGGCCAGGGTGGTGTGGGTCAGTGAGAGTGTGGCCAGGGTGGTGTGGGTCAGTGAGAGTGTGGCCAGGGTGGTGTGGGTCAGTGAGATTGTGGCCAGGGTGGTGTGGGTCAGTGAGAGTGTGGCCAGGGTGGTGTGGGTCAGTGAGATTGTGGCCAGGGTGGTGTGGGTCAGTGAGAGTGTGGCCAGGGTGGTGTGGGTCAGTGAGAGTGTGGCCAGGGGGGTGTGGGTCAGTGGTGATGCTGGCTGCCTTTTTGAGGCAGCGCCTCCTGTAGATGCCTTCGATTGGGGGGAGGTCAGTACCTGTGATGGACCGGGCAGTGTCCACCACTCTCTGTAGTCTCTTTCGTTCCTGGGCATTTGTGTTACTGAACCAGGCCGTGATGCAACCAGTCAGTGTGGTCTCTACTATACACCTTAGATAGGTGTGCTAACTATTTCACTCCCAAATAAGGGACAAAAGGTGACGTCACCGCCCCGCGCCCCACGTGACCTCACACAGCCAGCGGCCACGTGCTCCCGCTCCACCAATTTCTATGCAACCTCCGTTAGGCGGAGCCCGGGCCTCCGGGCCTACACTGTCCGGGCCTATAGCGGCCCCTGGAACTACAGTGTCCGGACCTACACTGTTCAGACCTACAGTGTCCGGGCCTACACTGTCCGGGCCTACACTGTCCGGGCCTATAGCGGCCCCTGGGACTACAGTGCCCGGGCCTACACTGTCCGGGCCTACAGTGTCCAGGCCTACACTGTGCGGGCCTATAGCGGCCCCTGGGACTACAGTGTCCGGACCTATAGCGGCCCCTGGGACTACAGTGTCCGGGCCTACACTGTCCGGGCCTACAGTGTCCGGGCCTACACTGTCGGGGCCTATAGCGGCCCCTGGGACTACAGTGTCCGGGCCTACACTGTCCGGGCCTACAGTGTCCGGGCCTACACTGTGCGGGCCTATAGCGGCCCCTGGGACTACAGTGTCCGGACCTATAGCGGCCCCTGGGACTACAGTGTCCGGGCCTACACTGTCCGGGCCAACAGTGTCCGGGCCTACACTGTCCGGGCCTATAGCGGCCCCTGGGACTACAGTGTCCGGGCCTACACTGTCCGGGCCTACAGTGTCCGGGCCTACACTGTCCGGGCCTATAGCGGCCCCTGGGACTACAGTGTCCGGGCCTACACTGTCCGGGCCTACAGTGTCCGGGCCTACACTGTGCGGGCCTACAGTGTCCGGGCCTACACTGTGCGGGCCTACAGTGTCCGGGCCTACACTGTCCGGGCCTACAGCGCCCCCTGGGCCTAATATGGGACAAGGGCGGTCCCGTACAGGACAAACCAATTTAGCCGAAAATACAGGATGTCCCGGAAAATGCGGGAAATTTGGAAACCCAGGCCTTAAATTAAACCTTCTGGTCATGACCCCAACACAGATATATCTCATCTCCTCACTCACTGCGTTAAGCTACCCTTCTCATTCCCTTCCACTCCTGCCACTCCATCTTCATGGCGGTAAAAGGAAAGCATTCCATATTGTAAAAGATAGAAAGCAGTGAAAAGTGTCACCAAGGCAACAAGGTCTATAACAGATGAGTATTGTCACTGCAAACAAACAACCGAAACACCTCCTCCACCCGCTCATAGAAAGCAGACTGCCGTGTGGCATCACAGCCTGCAGTGTGGATGTAGCCCAGCCCATCACACACACCACACTCCCCACCATTGTAGATGTACCCCCGTCCATCCCACACACCACACTCCCCACCATTGTAGATGTATCCCAGTCCAGATGGGTGCAGTAAGTGACAAAGTACCCCCCCACGCCTGGTCCCCCTTTGTTCTCTGCCCCTCCCTCATGGCGCCCCCCCCACGCCGGGACCTCCACAGTTCCTCCCCTCCACTTCACCTACGGTTGCCAACTGTTCCGTATTAGCCGGGACATCCCGTATTTTGGGCTAAATTGGTTTGTCCCGTACGGGACCGCCCTTGTCCCGTATTAGGCCCGGGGGGCGCTGTAAGCCCGGACACTGTAGGCCCGGACACTGGAGGTCCGGACAGTGTAGGCCCGGATGCTGTAGGCCCGGACGCTGTAGGCCCGGACGCTGTAGGCCCGGACGCTGTAGGCCCGGACACTGTAGGCCCGGACAGTGTTGGTCAGGACAGTGTAGGTCCAGACGGACAGTGTAGATCCGGACAGTGTAGGCCCGAACACTGTCGGCGTGGACGCTGTAGGCCCGGACAGTGTTGGTCAGGACAGTGTAGGTCCGGACGGACAGTGTAGGTCCGGACACTGTAGGCCCAGACACTGTAGGCACGGACGCTGTAGGCCCGGACACTGTAGGCCCGGACACTGTAGGCCCGAACAATGTAGGCCCGGACAGTGTAGGCCCGGACACTGTAGGCCCGGACAGTGTAGGCCCGGACAGTGTAGGTCCGGACACTGTAGGCCCAGACACTGTAGGCACGGACGCTGTAGGCCCGGACAGTGTAGGCCCGGACAGTGTAGGCCCGGACTGTGCAGGTCCGGCGGCCCGGGCGCCGCATAACGGAGCAACCCGCCTCCCTGCCCGGACGTCCGCCATTGATGGAGCGGGAGCACGTGGCCGCTGGCTGGGTGAGGTCACATGGGGCGCGGGGCGGTGACGTCACCTTGTCCTGTATTTGGGAGTGAGATAGTTGGCAACCCCTACCTGCACATCTCTTTTAGACTTTGCCGCTCTCTGCTTTGCCCTCCAGTAGGTGACTGCAGAGTGCGGCTGCATTTGTTGAGTTAATGTCTCTGTGTGGCCCTACTCCCCCACCCCGTGCCAGACCTGCAGATCTCCCCGCACCAGTCCTCCTGCGGTCTGCTTTAATCAGTAACGAGCCTGACTCTCTCTCACCGTCCCGCTGAGTGCTTCGATTTTGGATGTGAACCCTGTCAGACCCACAGCTAACACCTCCGCCGGCTCACAGTGACGCTGTATTTATGTTTCGGGAGTCTGGATCTCGTCTGGTTCAGTAATCAGGGGATTAAATGTGAGTTACCACAACTTGGGAGAAGAATTGTTGCTTTTGTGTTAACCCTAGGGGTGCCAACTTCCTCACTCCCAAATACAGGACAAGGTGACGTTACCTCACCCAGCCAGCAGCCACGTGCTCCCGCTCCACACTGTTACACACACGCACACACACACACACACACACACACACACACACACGCACACACACACACACACACACACACACACACACACACCCACGCACACACACACGCACACACACACACACACACACACACACACACACACACACACACGCACACACACACACACACACACACACACACACACACCCACGCGCACACACACGCACACACACACGCACACACACACGCACACACTGTTACACACATGCACACAAATACACGCACACACTGTTATACACACGCACACAGATACACACACCGTTCCTACACATACGCACACAGATACACACACACACACTTACACACACGCACACAGATACACACACACTGTTACACACATGCACACACACACACACTGTTACACACACCCACACAGATTCACGCACACACACCTACGCACATGCACACAGATACATGCACACAGTGCAGCACCCGTAGTCAGGATCGAACCTTTGGGCGGCACGGTAGCGCAGCGGTAGAGTTGCTGCTTTACAGCGAATGCAGCGCCGGAGACTCAGGTTCGATCCTGACTACGGGTGCTGCACTGTAAGGAGTTTGTACGTTCTCCCCGTGACCTGCGTGGGTTTTCTCCGAGATCTTCGGTTTCCTCCCACACTCCAAAGACGTGCAGGTTTGTAGGTTAATTGGCTGGGTAAATGTAAAAATTGTCCCTAGTGGGTGTAGGATAGCGTTAATGTGCGGGGATCACTGGGCGGCACGGACTTGGTGGGCCAAAAAGGCCTGTTTCCGGCTGTATATATATGATATGATATGATGATATGAGTCTCCGGCGCTGCATTCGCTGTAAAGCAGCAACTCTACCGCTGCGCTACCGTAACAGCTAAGAACACACGGAAAACTGATGACAATTTATCCTTGTCTTTATTTATTTATCATGAATGATCTCTTGCTCTCCACTTTGCTGCTGTAACACTGTACATTTCCCCAGTGCATGACAAATAAAGGAATATATTATTATATCATACAGTCTGCTCAATGGTTCCATGGTGCTGTCTTGAATTGAATTGAATACATTTTATTAGCCAAATATGTACACATACAAGGAATTTGCCTTGGTGCTTTGCTCACAAGTAACAACACGACATACAGTAGACATAGAAACATAGAAAATATGTGCAGGAGGAGGCCATTTGGCCCTTCGAGCCAGCACCGCCATTCATTGTGATCATGGCTGATCATCCACAATCAGTAACCCGTGCCTGCCTTCTCCCCATATCCCTTGATTCCACCAGCCCCTAGAGCTCTATCTAACTCTCTTTTAAATTCATCCAGTGAATTGGCCTCCACTGCCCTCTGTGGCAGAGAATTCTACAAATTCACAACTCTCTGGGTGAAAAAGTTTCTTCTAACCTCAGTTTTAAATGGCCTCCCCTTTATTCTTAGACAAATAAGAATAAAACATAAAACATTAAAACATTAAGAATAAAACATAGTTGAAGCATGTGAAGAATGAAATAAAATACCAGCGCAAACAGAGACGACAGACTTTTGGTTATTGAGTAGAGCTACTACTCACTGAAAAAAAGCTGTTTTTATGTCTGGCTGTGGCTGCTTTGACAGTCCGGAGTTGCCTTCCAGAGGGAAGAGTTTGTGGCCAGGGTGAGAGGGGTCAGAGATGATCTTGCCCGCTTGCTTCGTGGCCCTTGCAGTTAGGGTTGCCAACTTCCACACTCTCAAATAAGGGACAAGGTGACGTCACCGCCCCGCGCCCCACGTGATCTCACCCAGCCAGCGGCCACATGCTCCCGCTCCACCAATGGCGGCCACCCGGGCCGGGAGGCGGGTTGCTACGCAACCTCCGTCAGGAGGACTCCGGGTCTACACTGTCAGGGCCTGCGGTGTCCAGGCCTACACTGTCCAGACCTACATTGTCCGGCCTACACTGTTTGGACATACACTGTTCGGATCTACACTGTCCGGGCCTACACTGTCCACACCTACACTGTCCGGACCTACACTGTCCGGGCCTACAGTGTCCGCATCTACACTGTCCGGGCCTACACTGTCCGGGCCTACACTGTCCGGGCCTACACTGTCCGGACCTACACTACAGTGTCCGCACCTACACTGTCCGGGCCTACAAATTGGACAAACCAATTTAGCCCATAATATGGGATGTCCCGGCTCATACGGGACAATTGGCAACCCTAATGCTCAACCTCTCCCTGTCGCTCAGGCCCTCGAGTCCTGGCAAAGTTGTAATGCCTGATTCTGGATTTTGTGCTTTAGTTAACTGATTCTTTTTCACAACTAATTTGGGTTTAGTTTATTAGGAGTTTATTAGAAGTCCATCTGCTCCATTTAATTTGTTATGAGAAACATAATGTGATCCGCAGTAGAAAGAGATCAGCTGTTTTCCAGTTCATGATTAGAAGAAGTGGAATAGATCGGGTGAATCCACAGTCTTATACCTAGGGACGATGCAACAACCTGAGGATTTCTGGATTCTCTCCCCATTTAGAAAAGAGTCTACGCCTTTATTCCTATGACCAAAATGCACGACTCCACACTTTGCTACACCATATCCCATCTGCCACTTCTCTGCCCACTCTCCCGACCTGTCCAAGTCCTTCTGCATAGTCCCTGCTTTCTCTGCACCACCTGCCCCTCCACCTATTTTCGTATCAAGGGTCAGGCAGCAACTCTGGATCACGTAGATCGGTGATGTTTCAGGTCGGGACCCTTCTTCAGCCATGAAAGACCGATGTTAATCTGCGTTACTCCAGCATTCTGCGTCTTTGCTTCAGATATGAGCAGCAGCTTTGACAGCTTGAAGATGTCCCAAAGCACTCTACACACAGCGGCACGGTGGCACAGCGGTAGAGTTGCTGCCTCACGGCGCCAGAGACCCGGGTTCCATCCTGACCGCGGGCGCCGTCTGTACGGAGTTTGTACGTTCTCCCCGTGACCTGCGTGGGTTTTCTCCGAAATCTTCAGTTTCCTCCCACACTCCAAAGACATGCAGGTTTATAGGTTAATTGGCTTTGGTAAAATTGTAAATTGTCCCTAGTGTGGGGTTGTTAACTGTCCCGTATTAGTCGGGACATCCTGTATTTTGGGCTAAATTGGATTGTCCGGTATGGGACCGCCCTTGTCCCGTATTAGGCCTGGGGGGGGGGGGGGGTTATAGGCCTGTAGGCCCGGACACTGTAGGCCCGGACACTGTAGGCCCGGACACTGTAGGCCCGGACACTGTAGGCCCGGACACTGTAGGCCCGGACACTGTAGGCCCGGACGCTGTAGGCCCGGACGCTGTAGGCCCGGACACTGTAGGCCCGGACGCAGTAGGTTTGGACACAGTAGGTCCAGACAGTGTAGGCCCAGACAGTATAGGTCCGGACCGTGTAGGCCCGGAGGCCCGGGCGCCGCCTAACGGAGGTTGAGTAGCAACCTGACTCCCGGCCCGAGCAGCCGCCATTGGTGGAGCGGGAGCACCTGGCCGCTGGCTGGGTGAGGTGACGTGGGGCGCGGGACCGTGACGTCACCTTGTCCCATATTTGGGAGTGAGGAAGTTGGCACGCCTACCCTAGTGTGTGTAGGATAATGTTAATGTGCAGGGATCGCTGGTCGGCATGGATTCGGTGGGTTGAAGGGCCTGTTTCCGCGCTGTATTTCTAAACTCCATAGCAAAGTAAACATTGATTTGTATGTGAAAGACGCCAGGCTCACCAACCATGTCCCTCTGTCGGCCTCTCAGCTTCCAGACTCCATCTCAGTGAAGAGCTGTCAGCTCAATGAAAACCACTCGTGAAATACAGCTAAATAAATCAATGCTTACTCAGCACCTTTTGTCACCAATCTCCACCAAACTTAATAAACAGCAGATAAACAAATAACATCAACTGAAAATACAAAAACTTTTCAGGTCTTGGCATGTTTAGTTTAGATTTAGAGATACAGCGCGGAAACAGGCCCTTCGGACCAGCGATCCCCACACACTAACACTATCCTACACCCACTAGGGACAATTTTTACATTTTTACCAAGCCAATTAACCTAGAAACCTGCACGTCTTTGGAGTGTGGGAGGAAACCGAAGATCTCGGAGAAAACCCACGCAGGTCACGGGGAGAACGTACAAACTCCGTACAGACAGCACCCGCAGTCGGGTTGGAACCCGGGTCTCCGGCGCAGCATTCGCTGTAAGGCGGCAACTCTACCGCTGCGCCACCGTGCCGTCTAGTGAGTGAGATTGGTGGCAAGGCAGGGAGAGGAACTGGACTATAAATCATGGCGGACAATATTGCTGGATCTATTTTAAGACAAAGCAGACTGCTTGTATCAGCAGCATTTATTCAGGACAGAGGCAAACACTGAATCAATATGAAATGTCTGCTTTTCTTTTCCATTTGGTTCCCGACAAACTTTAAATTTTAATTTTGGCTGCTGTGTTTCATTGTTAGCTGCAGGCATCAAATTAAATGATGCTGCAACTCACTGGCAATCATCGGTTGTCTCACTCCAGCGAGGACAGGAATAGTGAGCGGCCTGGAGAGAGTGGATGTGGTTCCACTAATGGGAGAGTCTAGGACCAGAGGGCACAGCCTCAGAATTAAAGGACGTTCTTTTAGGAAGGAGGAATTTCTTCAGACAGAGGGCGGTGAATCTGTGGAATTCATTGCCACAGACGGCTGTGGAGGCCAAGTCAGTGGATATATTTAAGGCAGAGATTGACAGATTCTTGATCAGTGCGGGTGTCAGGGGTTATGGGGAGAAGGCAGGAGAATGGGGTTAGGAGGGAGAGATAGATCAGCCATGATTGAATGGCGGAGTAGACTTGAATGGCCTAATTCTACTCCTATCACTTATTAACATGACAGGTGGGGTTGCCAACTATCTCACTCCCAAATAAGGGACAAGGTGACGTCACCCCCCTGCGCCCCACGTGACCTCACCCAGCCAGCGTCCTCGTGCTCCCGCTCTATCAATGGCGGCCGCCCGGGCCAGGAGTCGGGTTGCTACGTAACCTCCGTTAGGCGGCGCCCGGGACTCCGGACCTAGACTGTCCGGACCTACACTGTCCTGGCCTACACTGTCCGGGCCTACAGTGCCCGGGCCTACACTGTCCGGCCCTACACTGTCTGGACCTACACTCTCTGGGCCTACACTGTCTAGGCCTACAGTGTCTGGGCCTACACTGTCCGGGCCTACAGCATCCGGGCCTACAGCGCCCGGGTCTACAGCGTCTGGGCCTACACTGTCCGGGCCTACAGCATCCGGGCCTACAGCGCCCCCTGGGCCTACAGCCTCCCACACTCCAAAAGACGTACAGGTATGTAGGTTAATTGACTGGGTAAATGTAAAAATTGTCCCTAGTGGGTGTAGGATAGTGTTAGTGTGCAGGGATCGCTGGGCGATGCGGACCCGGTGGGCCGAAGGGCCTGTTTCCGCGCTGTATCTCTAAATCTAAATCTAAAATACCTGCGACTCTCAAGACTGAAAAATACAAACATAAACATACAAAAAGGTGCAGTAGGAGGCCATTCGGCCCTTCGAGTCAGCACCGCCATTCAATATTATCATGGCTGATCATCTAAAATCAGTACCCCGTTCCTGCCCTCTCCCCATATCCCTTGACTCCCTTAACCCTAAGAGCTAAATCTCAGTCTAGAAAATGTTCTTCATCCTTAGGGTGGCACGGTGGCGTGGCGGTAGAGTTGCTGCCTTACAGCGCCAGAGATCCAAGTTCAAACCCGACTATGGGTGCTGTCTGTACGGAGTATGTACCTTCTCCCCGTGACCACGTGGGTTTTCTCCGGGTGCTCCGGTTTCCTCCCACACTCCCAGAGCAGGCGGCATCTCAGGAGAGAAGGAATGGGTGATCTTTCGGGTCGAGAACCTTCTTCAGACTTCTTCATGACCCACTCAGTTACTCCAGCATTGTGTGTCTACCTTCGATTTTAACCAGCGTCTGCAGTTCTTTTACTACAGGTTTGTAGGTTAATTGGCTTCACTAATGTTGTAAATTGCCGCCCGTGTGTGTAGGGCAGTATTAGCGATCCCTGGTCGGCACGGACTCAGTGGGCCAAAGGGCCTGTTTGCACACTGTATTTCAAAAGTCTAAAGTCATCTTTGACCTAAATGGGGGATCCCTTATCTAATGGAGCAATGCTGGTCAAGGGAGAAAATACACCAATCGGCCAAAACATTATGACCACTGACAGGCGAAGTGATTAACATTGATTGTCTTGTTACAATGGCACCTGTCAAGAGATGGGATATATTAGGCAGCAAGTGAACAGTCAGTTCTTGAAGTTGATGTGTTGGATGCAGGAGAAATGGGCAGGAGGACTGAGCGACCTGAGCGACTTTGACAAGGGCCAAATTGTTCTGGCCAGACGACTGGGTCAGAGCATCTGTGAAACGGCAAGGCTTGTGGGGTGCTCCCGGTCAGCAGTGGTGAGTACCGACCGACAGTGGTCCGAGGAGGGACAAACCACAAACCGGCGACAGACAGGGTGTTGGGCGCCCAAGGCTCATCGATGCGCGAGGGCAACGAAGGCTATCCTGTCTGGTCCGAACCGACAGAAGGTCGACTGTGGCACAAGTCACAGAAAATGTTAATGGTGGTCACGGGAGGAATGTGTCACAATACACAGTGCATCGCACCCTGCTGCGTATGGGGCTGCACACGGAGGACCAACAGCATATTAGGCAGGTGGGCATAATGTTTTGGCTCATGAGGTCATAATGTTTTGGCTGATCGGTGTATTCCTCTAGCCTGTGGGCCTTGGTTATTGGATCAGACGTTCTTTGTACCTGCTGTTTTGTACAATGTCAGTCTCTGAACTTTGGAGTCACAGGGAGATCGGATGGTCAAGGCTTTTGGTACAATTCAGGAGGCCAATAATCAAAGAGTTGAGCAAAATGGTGTTGTTTACTATCAAACAACGAGGTAATAAAGGGGAGGTGGCTGTGTAGTAACTGCAGTATTCCCTCCCTCCCACCCAACCCTGGTCGTACTAGTCCCACTCTCGTTAGCACGTCCTCCCCAGCCAACAATGGCTCATTATGGATGGACCCCACCCTTCCTCAGGACCTGATTTGTTCTTGTCTTTTCTCGCCTCCACCCCCTCCCTTACCGAAGAAGGGTTCCGACCCGGAACGTCACCTTCTCCTTATCTCCAGAGATGCTGCCTGACCCGCTGAGTTACTGGAGAATATGGATAGGTGACGTTTCACAGAGTGCTGGAGTAACTCAGCGGGTCAGGCAGCATCTCTGGAGAACATGGATAGGTGACGTTTCACAGAGTGCTGGAGTAACTCAGCGGGTCAGGCAGCATCTGTGGAGAACATGGATAGGTGACGTTTCAGATCAGGAGAGTAGAGAAGGATCCTGACATGAAAAGTCCCCTATTCCCATCCTCCAAAGATTGTCATTGAGTCATATAGTGTGGAAACAGGTCCTTCGTCCCAACGTGCCCACACCAACCAACATTTTGCATCTACACTAGTCCCACCTGCCTGCGTTTGGCCCATTCAATTTAGGTCATAAGTGGTAGGAGCAGAATTAGCCTTTTCAGCCCATCAAGTCTACTCCGCCATTCAATCACGGCTGATCTATCTCTCCCTCCTAACCCTATTCTCCTGCCTTTCCCCATAACCCCTGAAACCCGCACTAATCAAGAATCTATCTATCTCTGCCTTAAAAATATCCACTGACTTGGCCTCCACATAGGGTTGCCAACTTCCTCACTCCCAAATAAGGGACAAAAGGTGACGTCACCGCCCCGCGCCTAACATGACCTCACCCAGCCAGCGGCCACGTGCTCCCACTCCACCAATGGTGGCCGCCCGGGCTGGGAGGCGAGTTGCTAAGCAACCTCTGTTAGGCAGCGCCCGGGCCTCCGGACCTACACTGTCTGGGCCTACACTGTCCGGGCCTACACTGTCCGGGCCTACACTGTCCGGGCCCACACTGTCCGGACCCACACTGTCCGGACCCACACTGTCCGGGCCCACACTGTCCGGGCCTACACTGTCCGGGCCCACACTGTCCGGACCTACACTGTCTGGGCCTACACTGTCCGGGCCTACACTGTCCGGGCCCACACTGTCCGGACCCACACTGTCCGGGCCCACACTGTCCGGACCCACACTGTCCGAGCCCACACTGTCCGGGCCTACACTGTCCGGGCCCACACTGTCCGGACCCACACTGTCCGGGCCTACACTGTCCGGGCCTACACTGTCCGGACCCACACTGTCCGAGCCCACACTGTCCGGGCCTACACTGTCCGGGCCCACACTGTCCGGACCCACACTGTCCGGGCCTACACTGTCCGGGCCCACACTGTCCAGGCCTACACTGTCGAGGCCTAACAGCAGTTCAAGATTGAACACCTTTCAGAGAGAACCTTTGGATTATTATTGTCCCTTGTTGTCATTTCAAGCCGAGGGGTTCGGTTTGGATGCAACTGCTTGTCCTGCCCCTGCTGGGCAAGAGGGGCAGCAACTGGCAGACTGCTGTGTGCCCAGCAGGGAGCTTCCCTGGCCTGGCACTGAAATGTGGCATTGACAAAGTACAAAATGCCTGTCCGTGTTAAGGCAAACTGAAACAAAACACCTTGGAGTAAGTGAGACAACCCAAACGTAGCTGGCAACAGCCACGATGAGTAACCACTTAGAGTTGTGGGCCCCTCGCGACGCCAGGAGCTCAGCGCTTCCAGAGAATCGCCACGCAACCGTGATTCCAATGCCCCATTGCTGGACTCAACAATGTCAAGGGGTGATACCTCCTCCCCTCTTCACTGCGGCTGCCATTGGTGGAGCGGGAGCACGTGGCCGCTGGGTGGGTAAGGTCACGTGGGGCGCGGGGCGGTGACGTCACCCTTTGTCCCTTATTTGGGAGTGAGGAAGTTGGCAACCCTACTAATACGGGACAAGGGTGGTCTCGTACAGACTAACCAATTTAGCCCAAAATATGGGACGTCCCGGCTAATACGGGACAGTTGGCAACCATACATCTACAGCCGTCTGTGGCCAAGAATTCCACAGATTCACCACCCTCTGACTAAAGAGATTTCTCCTCATCTCCTTCCTAAACAAATGTCCTTTAATTCTGAGGCTGTGCCCTCTGGTCCTAGACTCTCCCACTAGTGGAAACATCCTCTCCACATCCACTCTATCCAAGCCTTTCACTATTCTGTACGTTTCAAGGAGGTCCCCCCTCATCCTTCTAAACTCCAGTGAGTACAGGCCCAGTGCCCACAAACGCTCATCATAGGTTAACCCACTCATTCCTGGGATCGTTCTTGTAAACCTCCTCTGGACCCTCTCCAGACCCAGCACATCCTTCCTCAGATATGGGGCCCAAGTTTGTAATGATTCTCACGTTTACTCGACCAATGGACAATAAACAATAGGTGCAGGAGGTGGCCATTCGGCCCTTCGAGCCAGCACCGCCATTCACTGTGATCATGGCTGACCATTCTCAATCAGTACCCCGTTCCTGCCTTCTCCCCATACCCCCTGACTCCGCTATCCTTAAGAGCTCTATCTAGCTCTCTCTTGAATGCATTCAGAGAATTGGCCTCCACTGCCTTCTGAGGCAGAGAATTCCACAGATTCACAACTCTCTGACTGAAAAAGTTTTTCCTCATCTCTGTTCTAAATGGCCTACCCCCTTATTCTTAAATTTTGGCCCCTGGTTCTGGACTCCCCCAACATTGGGAACATGTTTCCTGCCTCTAACGTGTCCAACCCCTTAATAGTCTTATATGTTTCGATAAGATAATTTAGATTAGTTTATTGTCACTTGTACTGAGGTACAGTGAAAAGCTTTTGTTGCGTGATAAACTGTCAGCGGAAAGACAATACATAATTACAATCAAACCATTTACTCCAAACCTGTCCTATCCATGAACCTGTCTAAATGTTTCTTAAATGTTGGGATAGTCCCAGCCTCAACTACCTCCTCTGGCAGCTTGTTCCATACACCCACCTCCCTCTGTGTGAAAAAGTTACCCCTCGGATTCCTATTAAATCTTTTCCTATAAGAAAATAACCGCAGATGCTGGTACAAATCGAAGGTATTTATTCACAAAGTGCTGGAGTAACTCAGCAGGTCGGGCAGCATCTCGGGAGAGAAGGAATGGGTGACGTTTCGAGTCGAGACCCTTCTTAATCTTTTCCTCTTCACCTTGAACCTATGTCCTCTGGTC